>NC_077227.1:567843933-568026433 GCF_027887165.1 Monodelphis domestica
TATGGAAATACAAGGAAAGGCAAAAATGAAAAAACATTATCTTTGACCTCAACAAAGAGTATATACTCATGTATTTTAATGAAGGAGACAATATGTCAATAAGTGTGTGTAACATATAAGAGTGAGGGTACATGAAAGTAATTTGAAAGAGTATATAAATATCTGGGGATGGGGAGAAAACTATGAAAGGCTTTCTGCAGAAGGTGTGATTTGAGCTACATCTTGCAAAAATCAAGGAAAACTCAGAGGCAGAGGCGAGTTGGTAAAACAATCAAGAGATCGGGAAAAGTCAGTGCAAAGGCACAGAAATGGGAAATAGAGTATCCTCTTCTAGGAAATAAGCCAGTGTAGCCAATCTCAGAGTCATGGAGATATAAGAAGGGATAAAAAGACTAGAAAGGTAATTAGCAACCAGGATATGAAGGGAGTTAAATGTGAAGCAGAAAACAATATTTGAGTATATGAATATATGCCATAATTAACTCAATTCACATATTCAAAGCAATAATCCACATATATATACATCTATCTATGCATCTACTCAATTCATACCTTTACTATATATCTGCTTAACTAACTTTTAAGCATAAGGCTATTCAGTTGATTATTTTATTGGTTATTATTATATTAATTGATTATAGAATTTGGGGGCTAGAAGGGATTTTAGCAAGCAACATAGGATTCTGGAAGAACACCGGGCTTGGAATTAGGAAACTTGGCTTTTAATACAGATTGTGACATTTTCCAGCTGTGTAGCCCAATGAGAATCATTTTGACTTCCAATATGACTTTTTTTCACCTACAGTTATAGAAATGTGAGTTATTAACTAGTGCAACTCCTTCATTGAACACAGGAGAATACTGAAGTTCAAAGAGAAGTGATTTGTCCAAGATCATAGCATTAGTTAAGGACAGAACTCATTCGAGAACCCAAGTCTTCTAAGTCTGTTTATTTCACCAGGAGGCCATCCATCATTATGGATATTCATAAAGAAAAATGTAAATGAGTAAGTGAATTTCCCCAGTCTGGCAAATAGATGGATTATCCATTCTCTAGCACTTACAGGACAAACACCCTATGATCCAAACCATATATCAAATGGGTGCCAAATTTCAAGGTTTGACAGCATTTGCACAGTAAAAACAATAGGGCTTAGCACAAGGTTAACAAGAATAAAAAGTTTAAATAGAAAGTTTGTTATTGGTAGCCCTTTCTCTGCTCTGTCATGGTTCCCAAGTTGTCCTCTCCCTCTTCAAATATTGACCCTTGTGCTAGCCAGTGTTCATCCATACCCCTGATGCTATTTGCTCCAGAATCCACAATAATTTCTAGTGAAGGCTCAAGTGATTAAGATAAAAGGCTGTGTTTAAACAAAGGCTAATTTCTCTGTTGAATAGAAATGTCAATAAACATAAAACTAAAGTATTCTTATTTATACCTACTCTAAAAGACATGGAGAACCAGAAGAAATATTTCTAATTTGGAACAAAATTCTTTTAGTCTGTTTAGACCAGGTTTGAGTTAATGATTATAATTTTTTAATGATACAGAATGTTTTAGGAAGGTAGCATGATACAGTGGAAAGAATCTGGGTTCTTGAGTGAGAGGATCTGGGTTCAGATCCCATCTCTGATATTTATTACCTGTCATCTCTTTGATCAAAAATGCCCTATACCTCAGTTTCCTTGTCTGTAAAATTATTAGCCTGGAAATGACCTCTGAAGTCCCTTCTACCTTATCTGTCAATTATGACTATATGACTAATAACCTATGAGCTTATGAATATAAATTCAGGTAGGGTCAATCTGGATATTTTCAGTCAGCACAAAGCTATACCAGGGAAGCACAATCAAAAATTCTATAACTGCAAACATCTCAGAAACAGAACCAAAGAGATTTATTGCTCTGTTTATTCTGCTTTTCTTATATTGCCTCAAAATTTGAAAATAGGACAATTAGTAGGAAAAGTTGATAGTAATATGAAATAGTTTGACTCTTTGGTATTCCTAGAGGATTCTTTGTACCTTGACAGCTTGACCAGACCATCCTACAAATAGCTTTTCAGATTCATCTACATACTGGGGATAAAGTTTTAAAAGCCAAGCAGAATATGATGAATAAAAATAACTACCTAAAATGAACAGTTGCAATGTGTCCTGTGAAATTCTATAGTATTTTGGTCAATCATCACATCATAGATCAGGAATCGGAAGGAACATTAAAGATCAATTGATCCAGCTCTTTTTAAAGATGGATTTGGTATGAGAATCAATGAGCCAGAGAATGAAAAGGCCAAATTCTATTGAGGGCTCCTCCCTTCTGTCTCTTTCTAATTAAACAATTCTTCCATCATTTGATGTCTCTACTTATAGAACCAGAAACATGACTATGATACGATGATAATAGTACTTTAGGGCTTTTGTAGATGTAGGATTTTATCCTATTAAATGTCCCTCAATAGATGTAGTAATTTCCCAAGTTGTGGAGATAAAAGTTTTCACATATACAAACACATACATATGCTCCAGTGACTAATTATCCATTGACCTTAGTGAGTCCAGGCCTTGGATAACTGTAACATGATCCATTGCCAAGCCAATAAAAAACAAACAAACAAAAACCATTGTAGCTTGGTCTAAGACACACTAGAGCTTTCCCTCTAATGGAAAAAATCTTGAAAGCTCAAAATAATCTTAATACCATTATGAGTTATTGAAAGAGAATTTGAGGTAAAATATAAATAGCACCAACACCCCAAGGTTATTATGAAAATAAAGAGCTTACAGAGTGCTTTGCTAACCTTAAATGTTATGTAAACACTATTATTAGTATTATTAATGGTAATAGTATTGTCATAATGCCTCAATATCTTAATAAGGCAGTATGATAATGATGGATTATATATATTAAAATTATATATGTATATGTGTATATATGTGTGTATATGTGTATACATACATACATACACACACACACACACACACACACATATATATATATATATATATATATATATATATATATATATATATATATATATATATATATATATATATAATATCCTATACTTCAACCTAGAAAGATACCTGGCTTGTCTAACATGTCCCCTGCTTCTCCTTTGCTCAAGTTTTCTCTGGAACATCCTTTTTCCTACCTCTGCCTCTTAGGAGTCTTCTAGTGCCAGTTTAGATTCAATTCTACTTCTAAACAAGTATTTTCTTGAACAAGCTTTTGTATCTCCTTTTCCATTTAACCAATTCTATTTTGACCTCTTTTTCCATTTGGCCAATTCTGCTTTTTAAAAAGTTCTTCTCTGAGGATTTTTGTGCTTCTTTTATCAATTGTTGTATTCTGTTTTTTAAAGTTATATTTTCTTTAGTATTTTTGTGACTCCTTTACTAAGTTGTTAACACCCTTTTCATGATTTTCCTATATCACTCTCATTTTTCCCTACTTTTTCTTCTATGTCTCTTATTTGATTTTTTTAATTCCTTTTGATCTCCTCCAGGAAATATTTTTTGGGTTTGAGACCAATTCATATTATTCTGGAGGCTACGAATGTAGCAGTATTAATTTTGTTCTCTTCTTCTGAGTTGGTGCTTTGATCTTCTCTGTCACCAGAATGACCTTCTATATTTTGTTGTTGATGTTTGCTCATTTTCTATCCTTTTTTTCTTGTGTTATTTTTTAATTTTAAAAAATTGCTACAAGAAAGTTCCATTCCTGTTGTGAAGGGGGAACTAATCTAATCTTCAGATTCTTTGTACAGTTACCTTCAGAGCTAGCTCTGGGGTTCTATAATTATTTTTCTTCCAAGGTGGTATGATTTAAGGAGAGTTATGCTTAATACTCACCTGGCTTATGCTCTTCTCTATCTTGGAACTGTGACCGTGGTTCACTGCTCCCCTGCAGTTGCAAGAACTGGTGTATGCTGGTGTTCCTCCTTTTCCTGGACTGCTATTTAGACTATTGTGACTTGGATCTGTGTATGGGCAATCCAATAGAGTCCTGCACCCAGAGCCAGCACAGGAACCCCTATAATCTCCTTATGATCAATTGTTGGACCTCCTTTCCATCTGTGGCTGAGAGTTCCAGAAGCCTTTGCTGCTGATTTAGCAGCCCTCAAGGACTGTGCTGCTTTCCTGAGGTGTGGTCTTGACTTGGCAAGCTGCTCTGTGCCCACTGCCACCATGTTGCTACAGACTCCTCCTGTAGACTTTCTAAGTTATCTTTGGTCTGAAAAATTGTTTCACCCCAGCTGCTTGTGGATTCTGTTGCTCCAGAATTCATTTTGAGATGTTATATCAAAGTTGTTTGAGATCAGGTAGGTCAGTGTGTCTTCTCTGCCATCTTGCCTCTCCCCCTACCCCATGACTCCATTTGAAATGAATTCTTTTCAGGAACTCATAGATTTATACCTAGAAGGAACTTTAGAAAAATCATATCCAAACCTTTCTCTGGCCGGGTGAGAAAATGGTCAAGGGCCTTTTAAGTGATATGCTTGAGGTCACACAGGATCTAAAAAGAAATTGAATTCAGCTTGTCCTGACTCCAAATCATTAGTCCTTTCTCTTATGTCTCAACATTCTTGCCTTTCAACATCACCCATCCTGATCTCCAGCAATGGAATTATTATTGTTACTGTAAATTGGTTCATAATAGAAAGAGCATTTATCTTGGGCTCAAAAGACCTCAGTTTGAATCCTGGATATTCCACTTTTCCGTTTTATATGAGAATATTAATATTTAGAGAGATGTTTTCTCCTCTAAAGTCAGAGAATCACAGTCTCAGTTAGAAAGAACCTTGAAGGGCAAAGACTATCTCTGACCAATCAAATTATTGTAGCATTAACTCTGGCTCCGTAAGTCTGTGCTAATGGAGTATAAGCTTTGACAAATCCTGCTAAACTGAAAACGTTTTGAGAGTTGATCAAACAATGAATTAATATCATATAATATAAGGCCCACTTTAATTAGATTCAGAAATATTCAGACTGTTGATCACAGTCAAAGATATAATTATGGTGGAGCAGCCAGAATTTTGCTCCAGGGTGCCATATTTAGATGACTGACAATCATTCCAGTCCTTCAGAAGCATAGGGGGTAAAAAAAAAAACAGAAATTAGAACCTCTTTAGCAAGACTAATTCAAACAAAACAAAAAAGTGGAGGATATAGTAGAAGATATTCTGTCTCCTTTCCCCCTATCCACTTCCCAGTCCCAGGTCAAAAAAAAAAAACAAAAAACTACACACACAGGTAAGGGGGAGAGAGAAAGAGAGAGACAGACAGACAGACAGACAGAAACAGACAGAGACAGAGACAGAGAGACAGAGACAGATAGAGAAAGACAGACAGAGACAGAGAGAGAGAGAGAGAGACAGACAGAGAGAGGGAGGGGGGAGATCTGGGAGTAGGGGTAAAAGAGATTGCAACATTAATTTATTCATGAAGAAGTATGAGCAAGAGAAGGTAAAAATCATTCTCCTTTGTTGCCTGGTAACACATTTTTGCCCTTGGGGAGAAACACAGATTAACATTGTAAATGCTCTCTTTACTCAGTGTCCTTGGCCCTCACCTGACTGAGTTTTAGCAGAACAATCTTTGGTGCACCAAACTCTAATTCCTAGAATCCTGTGCGAATTAACCCTTCCGGGGAAAGTCCGGAAATGGACCTATTGCAACACCAAAGGAGGTTATTTTTCCTGTTTTTCCAGACTACATGTTTCAGCAGAGGCCTCATTCTCTCCTTAAGCAGACAGGTAAGTTAGTACATTGTCTCCTGGTCAGACTGTATCCACTTGAATAGGGTGCAGCTGGCCCCGGGGGTCATAGAGAACTATCTCAGAGAATCTTGTCCAAGCATTTGCCAGCTCCAAAAACCCTCCACTCCCCCAAATGCTACTAGTTTTGTGCCCTGAAGGCCAATCCATAGCCTAGTCTGTGTCCTCCTCTCCATTTCCACCCTGCCAGTAGCTGAACACCTCTGATTGCTATTTGGTACCAGAAGTTGTGTCCAGGGAAACTGACCTTTGCAGTGTAGTACATCTGGTCTTCGTAGGAGTCAGAAGATCTGGATTCAAATGTTGACTTTCTTGGTTACTGCCAGTGTGATTTTGAGTGAGAAGCTTCACCATTTTTCTCCTTATCTGTGAGAAAATGAGAAGGGTGGTCTTGAATAAATCCAAGGTTCTAAATTTTGTGATCCATTTGGCAAGGGGCTCATGAAAAGTAGGGGTCAAATGACATGAGTCCCTACATTACTATGTAACAGCAATAGTAAGAACAATGGCTTTCAATACTGAATTGCTTTGCTTGGTTTTACCCTAACACTGCTATACTTAATATTTTTAAATATTTATTTAAAATTTTGAAATATTTCTTTTTTATTAGATATTTCCCATTGCAAGTAAAATGTTTTAATATTTTAAAAAATCTTGGGTTCCAAATGATCTTGTTCCCTCCCAGTTCTCCTCTCTCCATGAAAAAGGAAAGTAAATTGATTCTGATTGTACACATGAGGTCATGCAAAACATATTTCCATATGATCTATATTGCAAAAGAAAACACAAACAAAATTAAACAATAGAATAAAAATAAGAAACAAAGGATGTTTCCATCTGCATTCAGAGTTCATTGGTTCTCTCCCTGGAGAGAACTAGCATTTTTCATCATGGATCCTTTGGAAGTGATTTGAATCATAATTTTGATAAAAAAAAACCCTAAGTCTTTCACAGCTTATCATTCTTAAAATAGTGCTATTACCATATAAAACATTTTCCTGATTCTGTTCAGTTTATTTTGCATCAGTTCATATAGGTCTTCCCAGATTTTCCTAAAACCATCCTGTTCATCATGTGATATATTACAATAGTATTCCATCACCATAATCTTCCTCCTTCCAGTTTATTGTTGTTCAGTCACTTCAAAATTCTACATAACTCCATTTGGTGTTTTCTTGGCAAAGAAACTTTTCAGCTCATAATGCAAATGAGGAAACTGAGGCAAACAGGATTAAGTGACTTACCTAGAGTCAATAGCTAGTAAGAATCTGGGCTGGTTGCCTGAAGAAGTCCATTAGTGTGTGTGCGAGATCTATGATGGCACGCTTGCAGTTTCTGGATTATGCTCTCACACTTTCCCAGTCACCAGAGGAGTGAAGCAGGGCTGTGTGCATGCTCCCAGGCTTTTTAGCATGAAGTTTTTCTAAATCTTATCAGACATCTTCAATGAGAATGAAAACAGTTACCTCCTTGACTGTAAATTAATTTGAAAAGCCCACAATCCAAGACTAAAGTGGAGAGAGAGAGAGATGATCAACAACTTTTTGTTCCCAGATGATTGTGCATTCAGTGCAGTATCTCTTGCTGAGAAACAACAACATTTGAGTCTGCATCATTTCCTTCTTCTGGGATTTTAGCTTCACAACACCAAGAAAACCAGCCAGAACAACACCATCTGCATGTCAAACCAACAGTTAAAGCAAAGGAAGTAATTTTTAATACTGTGGATAAGTTCACTTATTTGGCAGTACGCTTTCCAAGGATGAACACAGAGATGATGAAGGGGATACATGCATTGTCAGAACTAGATCACCCTTTGGAAGGCTGAAAAAGAAAATGTGGGAGAGAAGCATTATTAGGCTACTTAAGAAACTGAAGGTATTCAGAGCTTTGTGCTGGCTTCTTCAACTGGACAGTCTACCAGGACGATGCCAGAAAATTAAATAATTGCTTTCATTTTAATTGTCTTAGGGAGATTGTGAATATTACCTGGAAAGATGAAGTACCAAATACTGAAGTCCTCTCTCAAATTGAATTGCCAGTTATTCAAACTTTACTACAGAGAGTATAACTCCAGTGAACTATACACATTGTTTGAATGTCAACTGTATGTTTGCCTAAAAAGCTATATTTCAAAGAACTCATACAAGGAAAATGTTCACCTAAAGGTCAGAAGGATTGATATCAGGACATTTTAAGGTCTCCCTGAAGAATTTTAGTCTTGATTGTGAGACATGAGAGATATATATAAAACTATACAGCATGGCGTGCTCACATCAAAGAAAGCACTGTACTCTATGAGCAAAGAAAAAATTTAGTAGTTCAAAAGAAACTTGAAATGCACAGATTTAGAGATATCTCTGTCTCAAATGTTTCAAAAGATTATTTGTGCCTGACTTGTGGTAAAGACTTCTGAGATTTTATTGGTTTGATCACCTACCATCAAACACACTGTACTTTAACCCCAACATCTTGATGACATTTTGGTCAATTAGAATTCAAAGGACAACAATGATGTCAGATACTACAACTTGCTCAGACATTTTCCAATTGATGAACATCATCTCAATTTCTAATTCTTAGACACCACCTTTAAATATTTTTGTACAAATAGGTCATTTTCCCTTTTCTTTTATTTCTTTGAGATACAGACCTAAAAGTGGTATTGTTGGGTGAAAGTTTTATGTACAGTTTTAGACCCTTTGGGTGTATTCCAAACTGTTCTCTAGAATGAATGGTTAGTTTGCAGCACCACCAACAGGGTATCAACGTTCCATCTTTTCCACACCACATCTAGTATTTGTTGTTTTCCATCTCTAAATTGTTAGTCAATTTGATAGGTGTGAAATAAGTTCTTAGAGTTTTTTAATTTGCATTTCTCTAATAAGTAATGAATTCAAGCATTTTTCATGTGATTATGGACAGCTTTGATTTCTTCTTCTGAAAATACCTCATCATATACTTTGACCAATCATCAAATTGGACCATTTGTCAATTGGAAAATAGCTCTTATTTTTATAAATTTGAATAATTTGAAATACATTTGAAAAATAAATCTTTTATCTGAGAAATTTATAAAAATAAATTTACTATTAGCCATTTACTATCACGTTTTGTGTTCTTAATCTCTCCCAGTTATTCACTACCCAATTTCTTAGCTAGTACCAAATTGTTCTGATCATTACCCCTTAGTAATATGGTTTCAAATCAAAAACTACTAAGCTGCTTTTTCTCTCCTTTCCACCCCTATTTTAAAAAAAATATTCTTGATCTTGTATCCTTCCAGATTAATTTTGTTACTTTTCTAAGTTTATAAATGAATTTTTGGTAGTTTGATTGGTACAACACTGAATAAGTAAATTCACTTAGGTAACATTGTCATATTAACTATATTGCCTGAGCCTACTCATGAGCAAGTAATATTTCTCCAATTGTTTAGATTTGTCCTGAAAAATGTTTTATAATTGTGTTTATATAATTACTGTGTTTATCTTGGTAGACATATTTCTTATAATTGTGTTCATATAATTCCTATTTGTCTTCATGTTAATCCTAAGTATTTTATATTGTCTGGAGTTATTTTAAGTAGAATTTCTCTTTCTATTTCTTTCTCCTGGATTTTATTGGAAATTATAGAAATAATGATGACTTAGGGAAGTTTTTTTATATCCTGAAACTTTTCTGAAGATGTTAATTGTTTCAACTAGTTTTTCAGTTGATTCTCTACAATTCTACATAGTTTTCCTGATTATCCCTTTTAATTGAGTCTACTTTTTGTTTTTCCTTTGTGAAAGATCATGATTGCTACTACCTGCCTTTTCTGAAACTCAGCTCATGCATATCAAGTTCTTGACCAACCCTTTATTTTAACTCATTGTGTATCTCTCTGTTTCAGGTCTGTTTCTTATATAAACAGTGTATTGTTGGATTTTCGTTTCTAATCCATTCTACTACCCACTTCCATTTTATGGGTGAGTTTATCCCATTCACATCCACAGTTGTGATTGCTAAATATACATCTCTCTTTATCCTATATTCTTCTGTTTATCTATCTTTCTCTATCTCTGTCTCTGTCTCTGTGTCTGTCTCTCTCCCTCTCTTATCCTGTCCCTCTTCTAAATTCTGTTTTGCTTCTAACCACTATCTTCTTTTTCTGCCCCCTTTTTAATTACTCTTTTCTTTCTCATAACCCCTTCTTCCCCCACTTCTCTGTTGAGTAAGATAGGTTTCTGTTTCAATTGAGTATGGAGAGTTTTTCCCCTCTTTAAGCCAATTTAGATATAAGTGAGGTTCAAGCAATGCCTTCCCCCCACACCATTTTCCCCCTCTAAAGTAAAATCACTTCCTTGAGGAGTTCTGTTACATAAGAAAGCTTTCCCCATTCTTTCTCTATCTTCTCCCTTCTCCCCAGGACATCCATCTTCTTGACTATCCATTTTTCTTACATGGTCCCAATATAATCAAAGCAATTCCACACTCTCTATGTAGAATCCAACTTCCCTAATCATGATAATGTTATTAGATGATAAATGAATCATCTTCCCAAATAGAAAGGTAAATAGTTTAACCTTTTTGGTTCCCTTATAATTTCTTTTTCATGGTTTCCTTTTTATGTTTCTCTTGAATATTGTATTTAAAAGTCAAATTTTCTATTCAGCTATGCTATTTCCATCCAGAATGCTTGAAAACCCTCTATTTCTTTAAATATTCATTTTTCCCTTGAAGGATTATACTGTTTTTCTGGGTAGTATATTCTTGGTTGTAACCCTGTTAATCCATCCATTTGCCTTCTAAAATATCATATTGCCTTCTAGAATATTATATGTACCTTTGTCTATTAGAATATCATTCCAAATCCTCCAGTCTTTCAATATGAAAGCTAATAAACCTTGTTTGATCCTGACTAAAATGTTGTTTTTATTGTTGCTTTAAGTATTTTGGGAGTTTTGGAATTTGGTTAAAATACTCCTAGGAATTTTCATTTGGGGATCTCTTTTAGTTGGTGATTGTTAAATTCTTTCAATTTCTATTTTACCCTCTGGATCTATAAGATCAAGGAAGGGTCCCTTGATAATTTCCTTAAATATGATATTGATCTTTGATAATGATATTTGATCATGAGGTAATCTAGTTATTCTTAAATTATCTTTTCTTAATCTATTTTCCAGGTCAGTTGTTTTTCCACTGAGATATTTCACATTTTCTTCTATTGTTCCATTTTTGGACTCTTATTGTTTCTTGACTTTTCATTGTGTCATTAGCTTCCAGTTGCCCAATTCTAATTTTTAATGAATTTTTTCAATAAGCTTTTGTACCTCTTTTTCTATTTGGCCAATTCTGTTTTTAAGGTGTTTTTTAAAATCAGTATTTTTTGTGCTTTTTTACAAAGCTATAGATTCTTTTCACAATTTTTCCCTTTCCTTTATTATTGTACATACTTTTTACTCTATCTTTCTTATTTGGTTTTGAAAATTTTTTTTAGATTTTCTAGGAATGTTTTGGAACTCATGTCTAATTCACAACTTCTTTGATGCTTTGCATGTAGCTATTTTGACTTCATTGTCTTTTTCTGAGTTTGTTACTTGATCTTTATTGGTTTCACAGTAGGTTTTATTGTCAAGTTCTTTTGTTGCTGTTTGATCATTTTTCCACTTTTTTTTGAAGATTCATGCTAATGTTGGGCTCTATTCCCAAAGTGAAAAGCATAGGTTTTTTCTCAGACTTCAGACTTTTTCATCCTGCTATTTCAGAGATAGTTCTGGGCATTTGGAAGTTTTTGGTTCTCCCAAGTTGTTGTGACCTGCAAAGAAGTGTGATCCCTGCTTTCTTGCTCTATACACTGGCCTTACCCAAGAAGGACCCTTTATCCACTGTGATTGCAATCAGCCCTGCTTCTCAGGATCCTTCCTCCCTGAGATTAGAAATGATTCTGTTCTTCAGGGTCTTTTATAGCTTGAGGCTGGAAATTATAATGTCCCTCAGAGCCTCCAAATCCTCATGACTAAAAGTGCTCCTCTTTGCCCTTAAACTACTATTCAGAAATGTGTATAGGGAATGAATTTGACAAACAGTACCTGATCCTGCATCTAGTCCTTTCACAAGGCTTAAACTCTTTTTTACCAACTGGCAGGTCCCCTTTCTGTCTTAGACCTGAGAGCTCCTAAAAACTGATAGTTCTCTCTCCACCACCTAGTGCTACCACTGCTGTTTCATGTATGTAAGATCTGGACCATCTTCCTCCCCCAAGGCACAAATTTCTCTTTTCAACCTCCTATGTTGTCTTAGGTTGGAAGAATATCTCACCCTGACCTTTTGTTGATTCTACTACTCTGAAATTCTATTTGAGACAATATTTAAGGTTGTTTGGAGGGGGGAGTAAAGGGAGAACTCGGTTTTATCTACTCTACCATCTTGGGTCCTTCCTCAGAAGTCTGCTCTGCTCTACAGACATACAGGTATGAGCAATCACCCATCTGCACTACAGGAAACTAGCTTTAGGAAGCATTCATATCAGTCTGTCTCATTAAAAGTCCACAATTGGGAAAGGAAGAATAGTATGCTGGGTTTGGAGTTGGAGAATGTGAGTTCACTTTCTGGTTCTTTCTCTTGCTATATTGTAGGATGTTGGGCAAGTCACTTTTCTTCTCTGGGCCTAAGTTTCATCCTCTATAAAATGAAAGGGTTATATTTGAAAATTACAAAGGTCAATTTGTTTATAATCCTTTTAATCCAATACTGTGAAAGAAAAAGAAATGACATGGTTTTCTTTGTCCTCAAAGAGTCTACAAGTTAAAGTAAAACCCAGAAGAAAACCTTATGGCCTCCAGTCAAGAACACAAGTGTATGACTCCCTCCCGCAGTCAAAAACAACCTAAGATCATTTCCAGAATAGATACTACCCTGAGGGCCAGACTCCTCCAGGGAGAACCAAGACACTAAGGGGGAACTGGGATACTTTATGAGGAAGTCAAAGCACTATGAGAAGGAGCTGTGATAAGGAACCTTCCACTCACCTACTCTCATCAATGGAATTATTCTTCCCTGTTATTCCCTCTTGCTAGTGAACCCCTAACTTTTTCATCTCTCATTTCCCAGTGAGATTGAATTCCTGGCTGCCTACAAATGTCACTCCTCTTTCTGTCTCCAACTTCCTATTCTCTCTTTCTTATCCTCATTCTAACTTAACCTTAATTTTCTCCTGATCCACTCCAGCTCGTTTTGCCCCTTCTATTGTGCTCTCTGAAATTTATATTACATTATGAACAAATTTCCCTTCTTTTGAAACACTTTCATCTCATCCTCTTTCTGCTTACTAGCACTCATAAAAAATCTGATTCCACCAGATGACACTATACTTCTGGCTATCCTTTTCAAAATACCAGAACACCAGGACACCAGTGCATCAGCTCTCACAATATTGTTCCCCTTACAACACACTGGACTTGCTAACAGGGAGTCTGAATACTTCTTGCTCCCCATTACCAAGTTCTTACCTTCTCTCTACCACTTTCACTAAACAATTTTTCCTCTTTTAAGGTGTGCTCTACATAGGAGGGCGTTGGAGACAGCTTGAACCAGCTACCAAGAACTGATTGTTAATTTTTTCAGTGTGAGCGTTTATACCTCAGGAATAGGTAAAAGCTAAAAATCAGGGCATTATTGCTTTGTTAACTGTCTAGACTTTAGAAAGTGATAGAGAAAATGTTAATAATATAGATTAAATATAAAATTGTGTTGTGCATACATTTTGGGGGGAAATCTAGTAATTAAGCACTTACCAACCAATACCTGACTCAATACAAATATAGTGCCTAGACTAAATCCTGGTAGTAATTATCTACTAGTGTCCAGATCATTCTCTCTTTTTTCATGGAGCTCTATATCTGGTTCATATGTTCTTCTCTATCTTAGTTCTTGCCTTTATACTAGAGGACATGAACATGTTATATACTTTGATATTCCCTTAAACATCATAAATTCCTAGCTCTTTCATTAATTCCCATGACAGATTCCTCCATTCCCTCTAAACCAGATGCAGGAATCATCATAGCCATGTTTCTGCTCTCATTCACAGAAGATTCACTTCAAGGATAAAGAACCCATAAATTTTGCAATTTGATTACAGTCTCTTATTAGTCAATTTCTCCTTATGCCTTATACCTACGAAACCTATTCTTTATCCACACCTTGGCCTCCAGGCCTTTGATGTATTAATACTTTCTAAGGACATCATTTAAGTTTTGGCTTCACTTTCTACTCCTCCAAATTTTAAATCTATTCAGTTTAGCTTTACATTATCCCTTTGTCCCATGGTTCTTTACATTTCGCCAAATGCCAATAGTGGGTTACTTCTACAGTCTTCTTTTACTATTCCTATTCATATTCTGCTGAGCAGAACTAGAAGGCACACAATTGTACAGAATGGGTTCAATAAAAATTTTTGTTATCTAATGTCAATTGGACCCTAATTAGTGCTATTTCTCTCCCTATAGCCATTATTTCAAACATTTACTCAAACCTCCCATACTACCTCCTTCCCTGAGACTCTCATATTTCACTAATAAAATAGAGGTCCTTTGTTCTAAGGTCTCTTCTCTTACCTTTCTAAAGCTCTTAAAATTCCATTATGTCATCCATCATACTTTTAGCATTTACTCAAGAAGGAGAGGTAGCCTTTTCCTCAATAATGCCAATTTCTTAGCCTCTTTTTACACAGTAGTGTCCAATGAAATGTCTATGTGACCCTGGGAAAATTAAGTCAAGACGACTGGCTCCCTGAGAGCATGGACTATCTTTTGAAATTCTTTGTATCTTCGGTGATTAGTAAAATTCCTAGAACATAGTAAGTACTTTAAAAAGCCAAGATGGTGGTATAGTAGCAGAAGCCTTCTGAATCTCCTCCCAACTGATCATTATAAAGTGTCTTAAAAGGACAGAAATCAAAACTGGATGAGTAAAAGGGCTCTCCCACTGGACACAATGTCAAAAGTAGACAGTGAGTTGGGATTCAAACACTATAAGGTGAGGGTGAAACTGCACTAATCAAAGTATAAGCTGATCAGCCCTCCCCCACACTACCTACCACAACAGAGTTAGGGCCCTGGCGATCTCACTTCTTGGGGCCTGGCTAAAAGCACCATAGACTTATCCCTAAGGGCAGTGCTAGGCTTTGGCAGTGAGACTCAAAGACTGAAGAGCTCAGAAATTGGGCAGCAGGGAGCAGAGCTTGGCCAGAAACACAACTGGCCATAGCCAAGGCAGCAAGGACTTGGGATAGCCTCAGGGAAAAACAAACTGCAGCTGGAAATGCAAGCAGCTGAAGCTAAGGAAGATAGCCTCAGGACAAAACGCCATAAAGCAAGTGCTATGCAAAGAACATCATAGAGCTACCTGCCCTCACTCAGACTTCTGATAGGGAAGGAAAGATACTACCAAGACAAAGCTCTGAGAAACAGAAGCTAAGAAAGCAATAAATATTCAGGAACTCCAATCTACTACTGGCAAAAGGAATAAGCAACAGCAAAAAAAAAAGAGCAAAATATAGAGGCAACAGAAGAGATTGAAAAACAAGCAAACACAGCCAAACTTTCTCAAAAAAAAAAAAAGAAGAAGAAGTTGATCACAGCCCTGGAGGAATTCAAAAAAGAGTTCAAGAACCAAATAAGAAAGATAGAAGAAAAATGAGAAGAAAAGTGGGAAAAAGAAATGAAAGTAACACAAAAGGAAAATAACAGCTTAAAAGACAAAATAGCCCATATAGAAAAAGAGGCACAGAAATCAAATGAAGTAATAAGAAAATTCAAGACCCAAATTGGCCAGCTGGAACCTATAAAAAGCAGGAGAGACCAAACTGAAAAGGAAAGTCAAAAGTTCATAGCTGAAAAATAAATCTTTAAAGATTAAAATTTGTTAAGTATAAATTAATGATTTCGTGAGACAGAATTAATAAAGCAAAATCAAAAGAATGAAAAAAATAGAAGAAAACATGAAATATTACAGTGAAAATACAACTCACCTGAAAAACAGATCCAGTAGACACATTTTGAGAATTATTGTTCTACCTATAGGCCTGGAACAACAACAACAGTAAAAAGTATTGACATCATATTGCAAGAAATTGTCCAAGAAAATTGCCCTGATATGAGAGGACAAAATAGACATTGAAAGAATCCATAGATCACACCCTACATTAAATCCCCAAAAGACAACCCCCAGGAATGTAATAGCCAAATTCAAGAACTTCTAGGCCAAAGCAAAGTACTGCAAGTAACCAGGAAAACAAATTCAGATATCAGGATTACATAGGATCTGGCAACTTCCATGCTAAAGGACTACAAGGCTTGGAATACGATATTCAGAAAGGCAAGAGAATTGAGTCCACAACCAAGAATTTCCTACCCATCAAAACTGACTATATACTTTCAGGAGAAAGTGTGGGCATTTAATAAAATAGGAGATTTCCAAGCATTCCTAAAGAATAGACCAGAAATAAAATAGACCATAAATAAACAGAAAATTTAATGTCAAAATACAAACTGCAAGAAAACTATAAAAAGGTAAACAAGAAAGAGGGGAAAAAATTTAAGGGCTTCAATAATATCAAATTGATTATATTTCTATATGGAAAAATAACTATAACTCTTAAAATTGTTTTCATTCTCAAAGTAGATAGAAGAAATAGGCAGAGGTTGTGGCATTAAGCTGTTTAAGATGATATGTAAAAATAGGGGGAAGACAAAAAGAGGATGGTACTAAGAGAAACTCAAAGGAAGAAGTAAATGGAATAAATTATGACACACAAAGAGGGTCATTGGTGGGGGGGAGGAGAATACTATTTTAAGAAGAGGAGGAAGAGAGTGGTAAAAGGTAATGCTTAAATGTTACTCAGTGGAATCACTTTTAGAAGGAAGAACAGCCAGATCTACTGGGGTATAGAATTCTATCTTACCTAAAGAGAAGTTGAAAGTGAATAAGGAAGGTGGGGTGTGGAACAAGGAATATTAAAAGGGAGGGAAAGGTTAGGGGGAATGACTAATGTATCTTAAAGAGAAATAAAAGGGAATAAGAAGGGAGGGAATGTGAAAGAAAGTAAAAGAATTGTGGGGAAAAGGTGGGATTGATTAAAAGCAAAATACTGGTATGGAAATAATACTGAAAGAAGAAAGGACATGATTAAAAGAAGAAATCAAATAATGGGGAATCCACAGGTGGCAATCATAACTCTGAATGTGAATAGAATGAACTCACCCATAAAATGGAAGCAGAGTGGATTAAAAACAAAAATCCTACCATATACTGTCTACAAGAAACACACATGAGGCAGGTAGACAAACACAGGGTAAAGGTATGAGACTAGAGATGGATTTATTGGGCACCAACTGAGAAAAAAGCAGGAATCATAATCATGGTATCTAACAATTCCAAGTAAAAAATAGATCTGATTTAAAAAGATACAGAAGGTAATTACACCCTGATGAAAGGCAGTATAGACAATGAAGAAATATCAATATTGAACATGTATGTACCAAATGTTTTAGCATTCCAATTTTTAAAGGAGAGCCTATTGGAACTTAAGGAGTAAATAGATAGAAAGACTATACTAGGGGGATATCTGAACCTTCCTTTAACAGATCTAGATAAATCAAACCAAAAATATAAATAAGAAAGAAGTAAAAGAAGTGAATGAAATCTTAGAAAAATAAGAGTTAATAGATATATGGAAAAAAGTAAGTAGATAAAAAGGGAATATACCTTCTTTTCAGTAGCACATGGTACATTCACAAAGATTGACCTGGGCATTAAAACATTGCAAACAAATTCAGAAAAGCAGAAATAATTTTCAGATCATAATGAAATAAAAATTATAAATAGTAAGGGTACATGGAGAGGCAAATTTAAAATTAATTGAAAATTAAATAATCTTATTCTCCCATACTGGTGGGTTAAAGAACAAATCATAGAAAACAATTACTGATTTCATTGAAAAGAATGACAAGGATGAAGTAAAATATCAAAAATTTTGGGATACAGTAAAAGCAGTACTCAGGGGAAATTTTATATCGCCCATATTAACAAAAAAAAAAAATCTTTCTAGGAAATTAACAAATTGGGCATGCAACTAAAAAAACTAGTAAAAGAACAAGTTAGAAACCTCAGATAAAGAGCAAATTGGAATTCCTAAAGACCAAAGGAGAAATTAATAAAATTAAAAGTAAAAGAATTATTAAAATAATAAATAAGACTAGGAGCTGGTATTTTGGAAAAAAAAGCAAATAAAATAGATAAACTATGGGTTAATCTAATTAATACAAAGAAGAGAACCAAATTAACAGTATCATCAATGAAAAGGGTGATATCTCTAATGAAGAGGAAATTAAGGCAATTATAAAGAACTATTTTGCCCAATTGTATGACAATAAATATGGCAATATAGGTGAAATGGATGAATATTTACAAAATACAAATTGCCTATATAAACAGAAGAGAAAATGCAATATTTAAATAACCCCATATCAGAAAAAGAAATTGAAAAAGCCATCAAAGAACCCCATAAGAAAAATATCACCAGGGCTTGATGGATTCACTAGTGATTTCTTTCAAACATTTAAAGATAATTTAATCCTCAAACTCTACAAACTATCTGACAAAATAGGCAAAGAAGGAGTCTTACCAAATTCTTTTAATTATGCAAATATGGCACTCATTCCCAGGCCAGAAAAACCAAAAATTGAGAAGGAAAAGTATAGATCAATATCATGAATGAACATAGATGCAAAAAATATTATATAAAATATTAGCTAGAAGGCTATAACAAGTTATTACAAGGATTATTCACTATAACCAGGTGGGATTTATACCAGGAATGCAAAGCTGATTCAATATTAGGAAAACCATCTGCATAATTGACCATATCAGCAACCAAACTAATAGAAATAACACAATGTATCAATAGATACAGAAAAACCCTTTGATATAATACCCATTTCTATTGGAAAAAAAATAAAATATAGGAAAAAAGGTCTTTCCTCACAATAATAAACAATATTCACTTAAAACCATCTGCAAATATCATCTGCAATGGGGATAAGATAGAGCTGCCTTTCCATTAAGATCAGGAGTGAAAAAAAATGCCCACTATCACTACTACTGTTTAATATTATACTATAAATGCTAGCAGTAGCAATTAGAGAAGAAAAATAAATTGAAAGGATCAAAGTAGGCAATGAGGAAACTAAACTATCATTGTTTTACAGATGACATGATGGTATGCCTAGAGAATCAAAGAAAATCAACTAAAAAGCTAGTAGAAATAATCGACAACTATAGCAGAGTCAGCAGGTACAAAATAAACCCACATCAACATTCCTATATGTTTCCAACAAAACCCAGCAGCAAGAGTTAGAAAGAGAAACTCTCTTTAAAATCACTCTAGACAATATAAAATACTTGGGAATCTACTTGCCAAGATAAATTCAGGAATTATATGAACATAACTACAAAACACTCTTTATATAAATAAAACTAGATCTAAATAATTGGGAAAGCATCAATTGCTTAGAGGTAGGATGAGCTAATATAATAAAAATGACAATCCTGCCTAAATTAATTTACTTATTCAGTGCTATACCTAATGTTATTAAGGGATGTTTATGGGGAATAAACAATAGGTAAACATCTAAATATTTTTATTTTATTAATGGGAAATGGGATAGGAATGAGGGTAACAAAGGAGAAGGGAAATTTCTTAATCTTAACCCCAAAACTAATTACCTTTAATAACTATTCTATTGGCTAACTTTCTAAGTTAAATGTTAAGTTCCTCAAAAACAGAACCTCACAGAGGCCAGATATGGGTCAAGATACCAGAGATAAAGTCCAAATCTGGTCCCAGTAGAGATTAATGGTCCTTTACCTCTCTCTCTCTCTCTCTCTCTCTCTCTCTCTCTCTCTCTCTCTCTCTCTCTCTCTCTCTCTCTCTCTCTCTCTCTCTCTCTCTCTTAACCCTCATTTTCCATCTTGGAATCAATACTGTGTTCAAGCAGTCTCTCTCCTCAAGCTGGTATCTCACGAGGGCAAGATATATTCTAGATAGATGAAAATTACAAATACCACCAAAATCTTCAGCAAGAAGACTGTTTTCAGTTGGGATTACACCCCCACTTGGAATCCTGACCCAAGCTCTCATGTGGTTCTGAATCACATGCTCCTGCCAATTATTTTGCAGTCTTTCTTTGCTTACTACAGTATCAAACTACAAAAACACATTTTTATAAAATTTTTAAAAAAGTATAACAAAGTTCATCTGGAAAAACAAAAAATCAAGAATAACAAGGGAAATAATAAAAATGTGAAGGATGGTTGATCTAGCAATTCCAGATCTTAAACTGTACTATAAAGCACTTATTCATCAAAACAATATGATAATTATTAAGAGAGAGAAGGGGTAAATTTACCCCTAGTCTAGGAGTAAATGACCTCAGCAAGCTAGTGTTTGATAAACACAAAGATCCCAGCTTTTGGAACAAGAACTCACTATTTGACAAAAACTGCTGGGAAAATTAGAAAATAGTATGGGAAAAATTAGTTTTCAATCAACATCTTACAGCCTATTCCAAGATAAATCCAAAATGGGTAAATGTCTTAAATATAAAGAGTAAAATCATAAATAAATTAGGTGAACAATAGAATACTATACCTGTCAGACCTGTGGGAGAGGAAGGAATTTAAGATCAAGCAAGAGATAAAGAACATTGCAAAATGCAAAATAAATTACTTTGATCATATCAAATTAAAAAGATTTTGTACAAATAAAACCAATGCAACCTAAATTAGAAGGAAAGCAGCAAACTGGGAAAAAAATTATAACAAAATTCTCTGACAAAGGCTTTAATTTCCCAAATATATAAGGAACTATGTCAAATTTACAAAAAAATCAAGCCACAACCTAATCAACAAATAGTCAAGATACTTGAACAGGCAATTTTCACATGAAGAAATCAAAACTATCAATAAGCACATGAAAAGGTTTTCTAAATCCCTCCTGATTAGAGAAATGCAAATTAAAACAACATTGAGGTACCACCTCACACCTAGCAGATTGGCCAATATGACAGTAAAGGAAAATAATAAATGTTGGAGGAGTCATGGCAAAATTGGGACACTAATGCATTGCTGGCAATTTGGATTTGTATACAATGGTCTTTAAATGGATGCATACCCTTTGATTCATCAATACCACTACTAGGTTTGTACTCCAAAGAAAGAAAAAGGAAAAATACTTGTACAAAAATATTCATAGCTATATTCTTTATGGTGGCAAAAAATTGGAAAATGAAGGGTTGTCTCTTGATTGGGGAATGGCTGAACAAATTGTGGTATATGATGATGATGGAATACTATTGTGCTATAAGGAATCTGGAGGAAGAATGATGAACTGGGAAAACCTCAGTGAACTGATGTAGCATGAAATGAGCAGAACCAGAAGAACACTGTACACAGAAAGTTAAAACATAGTGGAACAATCCAGTGTAACAGACTTTACTACTAGTGGCAATGCAACAAGCCAGGACACTCCTGAAGGACTTATGGGAAAGAATGTTAACCACATTGAGAAAAAGTACTGTGGGAGAAGAAATGCAAAAGCAAAAATTATGACATCATTTATCACATTTATATATTGGTATGTGATTTGGAATTTAGGCTTAAAAGTCTCTCTATAGCAAAAATGAATAACATGGAAATAGGTATCAAGTGAGCACATTTGTACAACCCAGTGGAATTGCCTGTTGGATCTGGGAGGGGGGAAGGAAGAGGGAAGGGAAAGAAAATGAATCATGGAAACATGGAAAAATATTTTTAAATGAAATTTTTTAAAATCTCTATGGTTTGTCTTGACAACCACTATCTGTGTCAGTTTCTTCATCTATGAAAATGAGAATAATAATGGTATCTATTTCACAAGGTTCTTGTGAGGAAAAGCTGAGATAATAATTATGTCACTTTTCAAAATTAAAGCACTATATAAATGCTATTTATTATATGTATATACGCTTAATATACACGTCTATATATACACACATAAATAAAACATATTGACATGTTATTGTTATGTATTTATTGCCAAGTCCAATGACCTTTTCCCAATCCTCATTCTCCTTAACCTCTCCATAGCTTTTAACACTATACATCACTCTCTCCTCCTTGATATTCTCTTCTCTAGATTTGCAGGACAACACACACTCCTGGTGTTTCTCTTATCCCCCTACCTCTCTGACCACTCCTCTGTCTCCTATGTTGAATCTTCCCTCTTATTGTTGAAGTCATCAGCATCCTCCCAGGTTCCCAGGCTCTCAATCTAGGTATTATCCTTCCCACTGTCGCTTACCTCCCATAACCAATTCATTGTCACGATCTATTGACTTCATCCCAGCAGCATGCTTTTTTATTTTAATTTTACATTAGATATCACCCAAATATGTAAAAACTTTTTAGGATCCTAAACTTTTTTTTCACAACTGTTCTTAAGAGTATGAAGGGGTTTAGCAGCTAGGTGACTCGGTGGATAGAAAACGCTGGAGTCAGGAGGACCTGGGTTCAAAATTGACCTCAGACACTTCCTAGCTATATGTCCCTGGACAAGTCACTTCACCTCAAATGCCTAGCACTTTTTTAAAGGTTCTTTATATTTTTTTCATATTTTAAAAATATTTCCCATGTTTATATGATTTATTTTATTTTCCTCCTCTCTTCCCTCCCCACTCATAGAGTTGATAAACAATTCCACTGGGTTGTACAAATGCTATCACTTGATACCTATTTCCACATTATTCATTTTTACCACAGAGCCAAAACACCAAATCATATATCCATATAATAAAATCATAAGTCATAAGTTTTTCTTTTGCATCTCTATTCCCATAGTTCTTTCTTTCAGTGTGTATAGCTTTCTTTCTCATAAATCCCTCAGGAATGTCCTGGATTATCGAATTGCTACTAGTAGTAAAGTCTTTATGTTGGATGGTTCCACAATGTTTCATTTTTAGTGTACAATGTTCTCTTGGTTCTGCTCATTTCACTCTGCATCAGGTCTTGGAGGCCTTTTCAGTTCATATAAAATTCCTCCAGTTCATCACTCCTTACAGCACAATAGTATCCCACTGCCATCAAATACTACAATTTGTTCAGTCATTCCCCAATAGAGGGACACCCCCTCATTTTCTAATTTCCGGCCACTACAAAGAGCGCCACTATGAATATTTTTGTCTAGCAACATCTCTTGAATGTTGCCTCCCACTTCTCACCTCTGACCCTCCCACCACTCTAGTGCAGGTCCTCATCACCTCATTACCTCACACTTGGATTATTTGCAATAGCCTGCTGTGGGTCTGCCTGCCTCAAGGTTCTCCCCACTCTAATCCCTCTTTTCTGTTTCTGCCTCCAAAGTGATTTTCCTAAAAGTGTAAGTCTGACCATTTAGACCCCTTACTCAGAAAATTCTAGTGGCTCCCTATGACCTCTAGAATCAAATAGAGAAGCTGTCTTTGGCATTTAAAGCCCTTCATAAACTCATCCCCTCCACCCTACCTTTCCAGTCTTCTTACATCTTACTTCCCTCTATGGACCCTGATCCAGTGACACAGGCCTCCTGACTATTCCACAAACAAGAAACTCCATCTCAGCTCTGGTTATTGTCCCTGCTTACTGCGTTTCCTGACTTCCTATAGGTACCAACCAAAATCCTGTCTTCTACAGGAAGTCTTTCCCAACCTCTCTTGACTCTAGTACCTTCCCTATTTTAATGATTTATTCATCCTGTATATAGCTGCTTTGCATTTATTGGTTTGCTTGTTGTCTCCTCCATTCAATTATGAGTTCCTTGAGCACAGGAACTTTGCCTCTTTTTTGTATTTCTAGCATTTAGCACCGTTGGCACCATATATACATACAGATGCATGCATATAATGTATGTGTGTGTGTGTAAAAAAATTTGTGTCACTCTGGGAAAGTCATTATCTTCTGTGTTTGCCTCAGTTTTCTCATCTAAAAAATGGGTTGTTATGATTAAATAGGACAATAATTGTAAAATGCATGGTAGTAGCCCATAGTAAGTACTATATAAACATTGGCTATTATCAATAGTAGTAACATATACAAGCCTCAGTAATTGATGATAGATAGATAGATAGATAGATAGATAGATAGATAGATAGATAGATAGATAGATAATCACATTGAATAGAATTATTGACTACATCATTTTACACTTGATTCTATCCTCTAGTTAATCCTATTCTGTATTACTGTCCCATTTTGTATAATTGCTCACACCCTATCTGTCTCCTCGCCTATAAACACTTTAGAAGTTCAGTTCTCCTGCTCATCCCTATTCTTTTCTTGCCTCAAGAAAAATGGTTATCCTTGAAGGATACAAGTAAACAGCAGTGAGCCTATTCCGTTATCACTAATCTTGTAAGTGGACTTAAGCAATGAACATTTCCTGGTAATAAGATTTTAGCTACCCTTCTGAGTTAGTTAAAACTTGTTATCCTTCATACCTTCAGCTTCTGAAAAATTCCAAGTCATCTGTTTGCTATCTTTGAAGGACTACAAGTTGACCTGCTACATTTCCAGAAGATATACTATCTTTGCCTGTCCTTGTATAATTAAGGAAGTTCTTATCTCTCTCCTCAGTGGGGGGAGGGAATCTGCTTTTCCTGCTCTACTATCAATAGGCTCAGAATGTAAATGGTACCATAAGTGAACCAAGCGTTCTTTGAAGAGAGAGAAAGTGGTTGCTAGCCCCTCATGAGTGCTGGACTATTCTTAAAATAACCAGTGGTTGTCTTTACCCCAGTGATACTGCCAATCCTATAACCAATTGTATTATTTTCCTGACCTACTCCGTTTTGTTATTTGTTTATAAAACGTAGTTGCTCCTCCTCTTCTTGAGTCACTGGTTTGAGGCAGTCATTTGGCCCACTTTGTTAATAGGATAGTGCCCTGCTAATAAACTAATGAAACACAGAACTCAGTGCCTCAGTTTACCTTAATTAACTTCTATTGAGATGATATACCCACATACTCACATATTTACACACATATAGATATGCATGTACATAGTTCCTTATATGTGTGTGCATGTATGTGTACATTTCTTTATATATGCATATGTTTATATGTTTCTACATTTGCATATGTTTTGTGTATATGTGTGTGTACACTTAGCCTCTCTCCCTAGCTCAACTGTCCTTTGAACTTTCAAATGTCCAAAATGGAACTTATCTTTTTCCCCAAACTAACTACTCTTCCAAAATTTCCTATTACTGTCAAGAGTATGACCATCCTTGTGGTCCCTTAAACTCATAACTCCAGGATCATCCTTGACTCAGTCCTTTCACTCATGTCATCTAGGTCATCAGTTTCTTTTTATTATTTGAAAATGTTTATTTAATTAATTAATTTAGAATATTTTCCATAGTTACATAATTCATGTTTTTTTTTCCCCTCTCTTCCTCCCACCCTCTCCCATACCAACAAGCAATTCCACTGGGTTTTTCAGGTGTCATTGATCAAAACCAATTTCCATATTATTGATATTTGCACTAGAGTGATTGCTGAGTCTACATCCCCAATCATATCCCCATTGTAGGTCATCAGTTTCCACAGCCTGTTGATTCCATTTTTTCTCACCATTGCATAGCCATCAACCTAATTCAAGCTCTCATCACTAACTTAATTATGCTTTTTTTTTGAGAACTGCATTCAATGAATTTCAATGAACTGCATTTGATTCTTCAGGGACATAAACATTGTGTCTACAAATTATCAATCATTACATATCATTCTTTGTTTTACTTCAGAAAAGAAATTATCTTATATCTTGTCTGAAAATTTTGGTGTTCTTTTCATATAACTTTTCTTAATGCTCTTAGAACATAATATAACCTATATAAAATAACTTTTAAAATAAATTAAAATTATATATATATATATAGCTAATAGAAATAGCTAACATTTATATAGCACCTACTATGTGCCAGGCACTGTGTGCTAAGTGCTCTACAATTATTATTTCAATTGATCTTCACAACAAACTAGAAGGTGTGATTATTATCCCCATTTTATAAATGAGGAAACTGAAGCAGAGAGAGGTTAAATGACTTGCCCAGGGTTATACAACTAATAAGTGTCTGTGGTCAGATTTGAACATAGGTTTTCCTAGATAAGGGCTCAGCACTCTATCTAGTGTGTCACCTAACTTCCTCATATAATGTGCCTGGTACTATATATTTACATATGATATATAAATATAATTCTATAGTCACATGTAATGCAATGTATGTTGTATACAATTTTATACAATTATAAATAAATTTGTAATTTTCTTATCTTACATAAGTTGCAGTAAAGACTCTTCTTTCTCTTCATCTCTTTTCCCAAAAGCAAAAAAATATGTTGAATATGAAAGGAAGAAAATATCATTTCCTACATACCATTTAACACAGAATGAATTTTAGTGATACACAGATCAAAATTGATCTCCATCTTGAGGATGAAATTGAATTCCATCTTGAGGATGGAATTTACTTGCATAAGTGGTTTGAAGCCTTCTCTAACTAGGTACAGATAGGGAGTGAATTTCAAAAAATGATATGTGCTTCTACTTGGTGCCAGAGGGCTACAACCATGCCATAAGGACCACAGTGATCAGGGAAGAGGGAGTGCTGACCCATATATTGCTTTTAGCTTCTCTTACTTTCTCAGAAATAATAGTTCTCATCTACTTGATTTCTATATGAACTCTAGTAGATTGCTTGCTCCCAACATGTACTTTGCCAACATGAATAAAGCTTCCACTTAAAAAGTGAATAAGCTTTGACACTGTATAGGAAGATCAATATCTAGACTAAGAAATGGACAGAATGACCAAGTGCTGAATGTTGACAAGGGTCTTAAATGGAATCATATTTTACAGCTCCATTGTTCTACTTTTGACTAATAATCCTTCAGATACTAAAAATATCACCAAGTTCTTTAGAATGAATGTGCATTTTTTAACAAAAGCAAATCACCATATATAAAGATAGGACCTCGACTATGAACAGAGAAATAAGTAGGATTTTTGGCCGCTTCACTCATTTGTTTATAGACAAAGTTCTGCCATTTGCCTTCCATGAGCCATAATCCACTACATGTGACAAGCTGGGATTCTCCTGTATTGTTCCTCTCTCTCTATCATCTTGCCTCTGAACTTCCTCCCTTTCTATGGACCACCAAATTATTGTGCAAACCATCTTCTCAACTCCTCTTCACAATCTATCACCTTCCTTCTCCTCTAAAATTACCAGTAAAAGCTAGAAATTTGAGAGTGGGAAATTATTCTCTGAAAATCAACCATTGCCACAATAATCAACACTAACAAATTAGAGTTTTTATATGTGGTAGTAAATTATTCCGTTTCATAATCATAAAACTGCAAAGAAAATTTTATTTATCAATCATCTATGTTTTATAATATTTTAAAAATTTTGTTAAATAATTCTCAATTATATTTTAATCTGTTCAGAATGCCATTGTAAGTATTGTGGATTGTAAGCAGCCCATGGACCACGTGTTTGATTTCTCTGGTCCAGTCAAACTGGCCTACTTACTGTCCTCTACACATGAATTACCATCTCTGCTCGCCATACTTTAATCTCTCCTTATTTCTAGAACTGCCTGGCTTCCTTCAAAACTGAATTCAACTGTCACATTATACATGAAACATTTCCTAATTCATTCAGCTTCCAGGGACCTTCCCTATTAGCTTGCAACTATTTTGTATGTATTATGTACATTTATGTTTTCTCTCTAGATAAGAGGATGAGCTCCTTTAGAGCAGGAGACTCTTTATTTTTGTCTTTGTATCCTTCTTGTCTGGCACCCAATAAATACTTGCTGATTGATTAATTGATGGACTGATTGAGATTTCATCTCTAAAGAACTCTCTGGAGGTTGAATATTGAATATTCTGAAGGATATGTTGATCTGCACAACTCAGTGTTCTGGAAAGCTGAGAGTGTATTACATTCAGCACCAAACCATTGTTACCATAACCCCATTGCAGTCAAAACCTGCTAAAATATGTGGCTTTTTTATCTTTTCCTCTTCTTTTTATGCACTATAGACAAAACACAAATTGACCTTTTTGGGGACTCAGGCTGTCATTATGAATAATGATTGCATTTTGCTTTTATAAACTCAGGAACTGATAAATGTTTATTAACCTGACACCAATTTTTTAGTTTATTTTTGGCTGCTCTCCTTGATTTTCTATCTCCTCCATCACTGTCAACTGGCCAAAATCTGTTTCTTATTGCATCAGCATGCTTGATTATAGATGTTCTTTTCCCCTCCTTACGATCACTGCATCTAATCTCCTGTGGGCTTACCAATCATATAACTATTAGTAATGTGTGTAAAGTAAGAGTAAACAGACCCTGAGCAAGGTCCTCAAAGGCTCTACAGTGAAAAATATTCATGAGTCTTAGTAATTAGATCATCAAAAGAATTCTAAGTGGTTCATGGGGCAACATTTTGGAGAAAAGTACTCCATTAAGCAATACCTGGATCGATTAACTTGCATTTCTTAAGGATAAGTGGAGATCTAAAACATAAATAAAACTGTCCCTATTCTCTGAGGGGTGGCATCCTCTAAAGAATATATAAAATCAAGCATCTACAAAGTAATACAGATACTATATAATTTATTTGAAAGATTGGCAATAGCAGCAAGAAAGTCCAAGTCAGGCTTTATGGAAAAAGAATTATGTGAATGGAGCTTTGAAGGCAACAAGGGATTCTCAGGGGCACAAGTTTAGATTAAGTAAGGTATTCCTAAAGTCCATTAGATGTCTCTGAAGCCTCATCCTGCTCAACACCTGCCCCTCTGGAACTTGTGGGAGGGAACACATAGCCTCGGCTCTTTGATATGCTGACGTGGAGCATAAGGCAGATCTAGTGTTGCAATTTCCACTTCATTCCTAGGTACAGCCCTGGGCAGACTGCTGGGGGTGACCAAAGGGAAGGACTGGGGCCCTAGGAAAGAACACTAAGCCCCATTGAATTGCCCCACTCGTGGTAAGAAGCATTCAATGAAGGGAATTGCAGGGAGGGAGTTCGGGGAGTTGGTTACTTTGGGTATAGAGAGAGAGTAAGTAGTTTGTGGAGAAAGGAGAGGAGAAACACT
This sequence comes from Monodelphis domestica, assembly GCF_027887165.1. Lineage (NCBI taxonomy): Eukaryota > Metazoa > Chordata > Mammalia > Didelphimorphia > Didelphidae > Monodelphis > Monodelphis domestica. Next base: position 567,872,944 of record NC_077227.1, read on the forward strand.
GTGGGGAAGGGTATCTTTTTTCTAAACTATTACCATTCAGTTATTGCCATTTTTGTGAGAGGGTTAATCTCCCTGACAAGTACCCATAATGCTATAGAGTTACAGCATGAGGATAGACACAGTGTCTTCATATTTTAATATATTATTTTGTACATTTTTATGCAAAATACTTCAATAAATAATGCTCCAATATAGTCCCAGGCCCCAAAATCTTATGTTCTATTGGAGGGGGGAAATCCACACATGTGAAGTACTAAATATTGACTTTGTGTGAAGTAAATCCAAAGTGATTTCAAGAAAGGGGAAGTTCTAAGAACTGTGACGTGGGGAGATCAAGGAGGGTCTTGGGAAAGTTTTTGCACATGAGGCAAAGTAGTGATTCCAAAGGTGAATAGGAAGCATTCCAAGCATATGGAAGAACTTGCACAAAAGCATGGGGACAGGCCATGGGTCATATATGTGGAATGGCAAAATGGCAAAAAAAATGGCCATTTTTGCAGAGGTGAGGTTATATAAGGGAAAGCAATGTGAAATTAGTCTAGAAAACAGGTTGGAGTCAGATCATAAGGGGCTTTAAATTGCAAAAAAATAAGGATTTGAACCTTATCGTACCAGCAAAAGGGAATCATTGAGGCTTCCTGCGTGACATGGTCATGACTATGCTTTAGGATACTAATTTGGCACCTGTGCAGAGGATGGATTGAAGAGGGGGATATGTGATACAAGAAGATCAATGAGGAGGCTTTACAATTATCCATGCAAGAGGTGATGAGGACCTTGCAGAAACATAGGAAAACTAGGAGAAAGGAAAGTGTTAGGGGGAGAGGTAATGAGTTCTTTTTTTTTTGAACAGTTTGAGTTTTGAATGCTTATGGGAGATCAACAATTCAATAAATATTTATCAAGTGCTTACTATGTACCAGACCCTGTGCTAAAAGGTAGAAATACAAAATGAGGCCAAAGGCAGTCTAAGGAGATCCTGGTGAAAATTTCTGGCAAGAAGTTTGTATTTGGGGATTCAGGTAAGAGATGAGAGAGAGATCAGTAAATATGGGATCCTCTATAATAGAGATGATATTTTGACCAATGAGAACTGATGGGAATTGCCAAAAGAATACAGAAAGAAAAGAGGGCCTAAGAGAACACACATTCACAGATGGTTAGATATAGGTGATGATCCAGCAGGGAGACTGGGGAGTCAGTGCTCAGGCAAGTGGAAGGAGAATCAGGAGAGAATAATGCCATGAAAACCTAGAGAAAAGAGTATATAAAATGAGGGGGTGGTAGACTGTGTCTTCTTGGGCTGAAGAAAAGTCATGCAAAATGAAGAGAGGGAGAAAGCCCATTGGATTTATTAGTTAAGGGATCGTTTATAACATTAGAACAATTTCAGTTGAATGGACGAGTTGAAAGCTAGATTGGATTAATAAATGTTTATTGGATTGGATTAGATTGCAATTGTTTGAAAAATTTCTGTGTAAGTTGAATTTTTAATTTGTAACTCTGTGTCAGTCAAAAAGTGAAGGAAGGTCTTGTAGTTCAAGGGAAACTTTGTGGGAGACTATTTGTGTATTCTCACGAACTCTCCCTGCATGACCACTAGATAATCATGAGACAATGAACAGAACAATTTCCTCCTTAGGAATGTGAGTCTTGGAACTGCTTAGTTACAGAATGTTCTCTGAAACTACTGGCTCTGTATTCTTTGGGTTAAGGCTACGTAGAAGAAGAAAGGTGATGTCTATGGGAGCAGCTCATCTGCAGAAAGTCTTCAAACTTCTAAGAACCAACACCCCACTACCAGAGCTGCACCTAGGAATATTTGTATCTGTGGAACATACCCATAAAGCATCCCCAGGATAGATAGGCAGTGTAGAGCAAGACCTCCAAGAGAGGTTGGGGAGAGTGGGTTAGGATAATGGAAAAATTTCACCATGTCAACCGATGGCTTCCATCTTTGACTAGTTATTCTTACAAATTAGGTGTTACAATTCTTTTGCATCTGCAATGCCAACGTACTTCAAGTGCTGTGTCTTCTGCCCTCTGGAACAAAGACCCAGTCACCCCATTCTAGTTATGGCTCTGTCTCACAGATATAAGACTGATGAATGGCCTCTCTGTTCCTATCCATCTTCTCTATCTCCAGTATATTTTTCAGGGAAAGAAATTGGGGCACCCCAGAGACTTTCCGATTGTAAATGTAAATTCAAGAGTAGAAAGGAAATATTGATTAATCCCAAGGCCATTCCTTCATTTGAGGTCTCAAAGAGGGATAGCTGTGAACTCTTTGGCATGGCAGGAAATAGAAATCCTCTTGATTTTCTATGTTCATCCTGGTTACATTGAAAACATGACCTAGTTTTTACCTCCAGTTTATATAATTGGTACATGATACACAGGAAGGGAGTGAGTGAGTTCTCTGATTACATCTTGTTACTTTAATGGATCATTCCTCTTAGTGTCATGGGCACTCCCTCCACCGCATATCGTAACTGCTTCCTTACAGGCTTGTCTTGTGTGAATCTTGTCTAGTTTCTAGGACTAATTGTTTTGAACTGTAAAGTAAAGGAGTTGGACCAAATTACCTGGAAGTTAAGCTTCAGCTCTAAATCTATGATCCTTTTTCACATATTTATCACTAATACATTGACACATACATACAATGACAAGTTTATAAACCATTCTCATGAAGATTTTATAGATCACAAAGCAGGCATGAGGTAGTAACTTCTGCTCTCTTCTCTTTCCCACCTATTGGGAAAGAAGTAGTAAGAAGTAAATGCCTCCAAGGGACACTTCTGATCATTGAGAGAAGAATCAGGAAGAGTGGTTCTGTGGAAATTAGAGTAGAGAAGTCTTTTGATGAAAAGAAAAGCAAAAGACTAAGAAAAGAGCAAAGAAGTTAAAGATTAAGAAAGGGCCATTAGTCTTAGATATGAGAGGGTTATATGAATTATTTAAAAGAACAATTTCAAAGAAATAATGGCCAGAATACCTATTCAGGAAGAATTGGGCAAAAATACAAATGAGAGTAAACCGAAGTGATAGATTCCTGAATCTTGGACATGAAGGAGAAGAATCAAGGTGGGATACAAGGATGCATTGTTGGAGAATGAAAGAGTTCTGAAAATAAAGTTTGATGCTGAAAGGTATCAAATCAAATAATCAAGTAAATTTAGAGTATGAAAATAAGAACTTTGAAAGCTTACCACAGATTTGCAGGGACTGACTAGAAACAAAGAAAAAGTAATGTCTTGACCTATTAGAGAGGCAGTGTAGTGTATAGAGCACTGACCTAGAGTCAGGAAGATTTATGTTCAAATTCAGCCTCAGACTTTATTTTTAGCTGTGTGATCCAGGGTAAGACACCTCCCCTCTATTTGTGTCAGTTCCTCATCTGCAAAATGGGGACACATTGGAGAAGAAAATGACAAACCACTCAAATATCTCTGCCAAGAAAACCCCTGGACAAGTCCACGGGGTCATGAAGAGTTGGACACAAATGAACAACTAAACAACAGCAACAGTAGTGTCACAGAAAAATCTGTTCATCTATTTTTAGGGCTGCATTTAAGATCATGCAATTGTTCCAGATACAAACCTTTCACTTTCTTATTATATCAGGGTTTGGTTTTTTTTAACATAAATTGATACATACACACACAGAATAATATCCATCCTGGAATGTTCCCTTCCTTGATCTATTTTGAAAATCAATCAATACTTTCAAAATTGTGTCACCCCTAATGTGGATTTCATCTGTGGGTGCTAAGACATTTACAGTAGTTCTTCCATAACTTCATCTTCTGATGTACATTTACTATTTCCTTACATTAGATACAGAGATTGAATGCTTCTCATATGATCATAGAATTAGTGTTGGAAGGAACCATAGAGACCATCTAGTCTAATCTTCTCGATTTTCATATAAAGAAACTAAGGCATAGAAAAATTAAACCATTTACTCAAAGTCATCCATAAGAAATGACAGAATTTGGATTGCAACTCATATCTAGCATTTGCCTCACTCTACCACACTGGTTTTGGATTCCAAATATGGATATTTTACTGTTCTCAAGGATAAAATGAATTCACTGTAGGAATAGTGGCAAATCTATTCCATTTCATGTCACCCCTGTTGTTTTATCATCTTTCGTGAGATGATACTATTCATGACTATCCATCCTCTTCCTCCATTAGAAAATTATGTTATACTCTAAACTGAATTTGCCCTTAGTTACAATGTTTTTTTCCCTTGGCAAGAACACCATGTGCTTGTTTGTTGAGGGTAGTTTTTTGGCTCTTTGACTTTTTTTTAGCCTGATAACGAGTCATAAAGATAACAGAGCAAGAACCTTGAATTCTTTAGCTCCAGAATCCTGGGCTTTCACATAACTGCTTGTGTTGCACCCTGAGCAAAGCAGGGCTGGATGGAGTTTTCCAGGACCATGGAGGCCTAACACTTGACCCAGCCTACCTGACCAGCCCAGTGGCACAAAGGAGGTTCTACAGTTAAGGTGGGAGAATATTCTATGATATAATAGCAATATTGCCTTCTTCTTCATATAGCATTGGTCTCAGGAACCACGGTTGTGTCGATTTGTTTTTAAAATGCAATGACATCAATCTCAAGAACATGATAGTCATCAATGGTAATAACTGCACCTATCAACTTTTTTAAATCTCTACTTTCTGTCCTTGTGGCAAGGGCTAGGCAATTAGGGTTAAGTGACTTGCCCAAGAAAACACAGCTAAGAACGGCCAGATTTAGCTTATCAACTTTTCAAAGGATATCTCTGTGGCCAATGGATATACTGATAACTGTGCCTTTTCACCAGGTGCTGCTTATGCCTGGAATACTTTCCCTACTCATTATTCTTTCAAAAATCAGCCCTAGACCCCTTTCTGTAAGAGGTTTTTGTTTTTTTCCAATTCTCAATGTCTCACTGCTATTTCTTCCCCTTGAGATTACTGCACATTTACACTGCATGTATCTTTTGTGTACAGTCATTTGTATGTTATTCCCCCTCATTAGAATATGAACTTTTTGAGGGAAAAGACAGTGTTTTTTTGTCTTTCTTTGTATGCCAACATGCAGTATAACTGGTATCTAGAAAATGTTTAATAAATATTTTTGAGCATGGTTTGAAAAGATAAGAGATGTTCCTACCCCATCCCTTTGCAGAAATTAGAGGTCCATGAATATGGTGAATTGGACATATTTTCAGACTTTTACAAGGTATTGACCAGTTTTTCTGATTTTTTTCTCATCTTTTCCTTTTTTGTCTTAAAAGTATTATTTTGTTGTGTGGGATGGCTATTTGGTTAGGGAGGGGGATGGGAAGAATGGTAAGGGGAAATTTTGATGATGTAAAAATAACCCAAAAATTAATAAAATTTTATTTTAAAATAAATGCTTTTTGGGTGACTGACTTTAGGAAATGATAATCATGATCAATTACTTTAGCTTTTTTCAGCATCAATGGTTTCTTTGAGTCAATGTTAGCTATTATTATTATATGTAGTCTCCTTTCATTATTATCCTCTCTTTGAATTTAGTGTTTATTTTCCTTGCACTGGTATTTAAATAATCTAAGTTATACAGACAGATTATTCAGCTAATTCAATGGTATTGGTCAATTAGTTTTCATTCTGTATATTTTAATTTCTTTCATAATGGTGTTTGAGATTGTATCAAGTGCCTTCTGATTCTCCTCTTGTAAAGAATATTCATGATGTATAAACTAGGAAACTATGTAGTATGCTTTGGCCCCTTTTTTATTAATTAGGACCATATTTTCAAATTTATTTTTATTATCTTCTCATGAAGAAAGCATTTTGACCACTGAAATTCTCAATATTTGTCTAACAAGTGTCAGGAATGCTACCAAATATGAGTGGATCCCAAACTTCCTTAAAGTTTAAAATTAATGAAATATTTTTAGCCTTTCCCCTTCTCTTTCCCTAAAATACATATTAGTACATACCTGAGAATTGGCTTGAGACCTGGGCTCAAAAATTCAAATGTAAATGATTTTCTTATAGTATCTCTGAGACCTTAACAAAGAGACAAGTTTTATCTTCACATTAAAATACTATTTGCCATCTCAAAGGTTTCAAAAACAAGAATATAAAATTCTTGAGTGGAGGAGTTACTTCATTTTTGTCTTTATATCCCAAGAACATATAATGTAATATATGGCACAAAGAAACAGCTTATTGATTGACTGATATACATAAAAATTGCATAAATACTTTACTGTATTATGCCGCCACTTTTGCATAAAATATGTTTCAAATGTTCATAGCAAAATTTCCAAGGAGAGGAGTAAAGAGAAGTATTTTAATCATATTCTAACATCACTCAACCATAACTGCTTTAGTAGAAGTTTAAAATGATCTCTTAATTGGCATAATTAGTAGCTTTTCTAGGCATGATGTAGCTCCAACTTGTCTTTCTAGGAGGATTTCCTTTCCATAACATTCTAAGGTCCATTGACTAGCCCAAAATGGAATGGGGTCGGAGAATATTACTAGCAGAAAAATCCATTTCATTCCCCACTTAAAATGTATTAGTTTAAATCAAGTAGAATCAGTTGGTCAACTAACATTTATTAAGTTCCTATGTTCTAAACATTGTACTCAGTATGAAGATAGCAAAAAAGATAGGGAGCCGTCCATTCTCTCAAGGAACTCAGAATCTAATGAGAGATAAAATGCAAACATCTATGAACAAATAAGACAAATACAGGGTAAATTGGAGTAGTCTCAGAGTGAAGAATAAGAGGACTGGGAAAGACTTCCTGCAGAGAATAGGACTTTTTCTAACACTTGAAAGAAACCATGGAAGGTAAAAGACAGAGACGAGGAGAGAGAGACAGTTGCATGAATGGGGGACAGTCAATGAAAACACTTGGAGTTGGGAGATGTGATGAACAGAACAATGTCACTGGAGCCTCTGGAACTTATTGAATAGTCAGGTTTTAGGAAGATCAGAATGGCAAGACTTGAAAACTGACTATCTATGGGGAAAAAGAATGAGGCAGGAAAGCTGACAGGTAAGTTGTAAGTCTAGATGAGGGGAAGGATGGTGGTAGCTTTGGTAGAAGTAATGGTTCTATGGAACTTATAATCATAGTCAAAAAACATTTTTAAGCACTTACCATATCCTAGGCACTGTACTGAGTGTTGGCACTCAGAGACAAACACTATCCCTGCTTCAAGGAGTTCACAATCCAGCGGGGTGGACAACAAGCAAATCATTAGGTAAAAATGAGCTATATATAGGACAAATAAATAATTAAAAGAGGCAAAGCACTGGAGTCAAGAGAAGTTGGAAAAGGCTTCCTGTAGAGGATTTTAATTGGGACTTAAAGGAAGCTGGGGAAAGCAAAAAATGCCTTGAGCCAAGAGATGGCATGTCTTACTTACGAAAGAGCAAGAAGGTCAATGCCATTGGGTCGAAGAGCACGTGTTGGAGAGTAAAGTGTAAGAAGATGGAAAGATAGGAGGGAGCTATGCTATGAAAGGCTTTGTGTGACAAATAGAGGATTTTGCATCTGATCATGGAAGCAATATGGAATGAGGGAGTGAAATAGTCCAAATTATGCTTTAGGAAAATCACTTTGATGACCAATAGAAGATGCTTTGGGATAGGGAGAGGTTTGTGTCAGGCAGATGCACCAGCAGGTTTTTGCAGTAGTCCATGCATCAAGTGATGAGAACCTCTACCAGAGGGATGGCAGTTCAGAGGAAGGATAATACATGTGAGAGATGTTGCAAAGGCAAAATCATTGGGCCTTAGCAACAGATTGAATATGGAGGACGTGGGGGGGAGGGGAAGAGTGAAGAGTTGAGAATGAATACTAGGTTAAAAGCCTGAGAGCATGGGGATGTGGTGTTGTCTTCTTTTGTAATAGGGAAGGTAGGAGGGGAAAAGAGTTTAGCAAGGACATTAATGAGTTAAGAACAGAAAGATTTTAGAGGGTAATGAATTTAGAGGGATAATGAATTTGGTTTTGGACATGTTGAGTTGAAGATGTCTATGAGATATCCAGTTGAAGAAGATTTTAATTGGGATTTAAAGGAAGCAATTAAAAGTAATTGGAAATGTAAGATTTGAAGGTTGGGAAAGAGATTAGGGCTGTACAGCTGACAGTCATGTACCGAGGGATGATCGTTGAAACCATGGGTGCTGGTATCACCAAGTGAATTAGAATAGAGGGAGAAAAAAAGAAGCTTAGGACAGAGCCTTAGGGGAAGGGGACACCTCTGGTTAATGACATTGATATGGATCCAACAAGAGACAGGTCAGACATATAGGAAGAAAATCAGGTTAGATAATTGTCATGAAAACTTTAAGAGAAAACTGTATAATTATAATATAGCTAATAATAATAGCTAGCGTTCATATAGTTTACTATGTACTAGAGACTGTCCTAAGCATTTTGAAATTATTGTCTCATTTGATCCTCAAAGTCTCCCTAAGGTGCTTTTATCAGGTAGGTGCTATTATCCCCATTTTACAGATGAGGAAACTAAGGTAAATGGTGATCAGATGGCTTACCTGTGGTCTCAAAGGTAATAAGCATTTAAAGTCAATTTGAACTCGGGTATTCTAGATTCCAAATCCAGAAGAGCTGATAGTGTTAAAGGCTATAGAAAGGTCAAGGAAGACCGAGATTGAAAAAAAAAGCCATTAGATTTGACAACTAAAAGATCACTGGTAATTTTTAAGAGAATAGTTTCAGCTAAATGATGAGGTCAGAAGCCAGGCTTCAAAGAGTTAAGAGGAGAGTGAAAAGAGTCTCTAACCTAGCAATACCATGATTTCACCTGCATTTCAAGATCAAAGACGGAAAAGAAGGTCCTCTTCATACAAAAATATAGCAGCTCTTTTTGTGGTGTCAAAGAACTAGAAACTGAAGGGACATCTGTTAACTGGGGAATGGCTGAACAAATTGTGATATAGGGTTGCAATGGAATATTATTGTGCCACAAGAAATAATGAACAAGATGATCACACAAAAAAAACCCTGGCAACATGTGAAGGGATGCTCATAAAGTAATGCAAAGTGAAGTGAGCAGAACCAGAACATTATACACAGTAACAACAATAATGTTTGATAATCCAACTTTGAATGATTTAACTATTATCAGAAATGCAAGGATATAGGACAATTTCAAGGGACTCATGAAGAGAAAGGAACTGACAGCATCTGAATGCAGATTGAAACATACTCCCTGAATTTTTCTCTAGCATAAACAATAAGTGTTTTCTTTCACAACATGACAGAGATTGAAATATGTATTATATGATACACATTTATGACCCATATTATATTATCTGGTATCTTGGAGCAGAGGGAAGAGTGTGAGAAAGGGAGAGAACATGGATCACAAAATATCAGAAAATGATTATTAAATATTATAGCCACATAAGATCTAGGGGAAAAAATTTAATAAATCACAAGTACCCAAATAAAGGAAGCAAGAATTCCTATTCCATATGGTCTTCTTAAGGAGTTCAGCCACAAAAGGTAGGTGAGATACAGAGTTAGAGCTAGTAGGAACTGATGGAACAAGTAAGGGTTTTAAGGATTGGGAAGGAAGGGATAGGATAAACATTTATTAAGCACCTATCAGGTGTTGGGCATTCTGCTAAGTGCCCTACAAATATAAATTATTTCATTTGACCCTCACAAAAATCCTGTGAGACAGGTGCTATTATTTCTACTTTACAGTTGAAGAAACTGAAGCCAATAGAAGTTAATGGACATACCCAGGGCCACATGTAAGCATCTGAGTCCCGATTGGAACTTAGTTCTTCCTGAAAATCCAGGTCCAGTGCTCTTTCCATCAGCTGCCTAGATAAAAGAGACATAGATATATTTGTAGGCAATAAGAAACAGTCAATAGACAGCAAATGATTGAAGATTAGTGAGAGAATAAGGATGATAGAGGGAAATAGTCTGCTTCAGAAGATGGGATGGTTTTGCATGGAAATGAATTTAGCCTGGCCAGAAGGACTGCCTCCTCATGTGATATGGAGTGAAATAGTGACAGAAGGCATCTGAATGATTTCAGGTGAGGGACAAGGGAAAAGAGGGAGCTCTTTGCAGATGGCCTCAACTTTTTTCAGTGAAATAGGGAAGTTCTAAGTGGAACTTTTAGATAGGGAAATAATGAACTCTGAAAGGCATAAGGTCAGAGCATAACTTCAACTTAGTACTTGGGGTGGTGGTTTTGCTGATGAGCTAAATATAATCATATGAAATAGATACTTTTTAGCACTAAAAGGAACCACCTCTCTCTCCTTCATGCCAGCAGGAGGAGAGGGCACCTGGAAATGATAGCATCTGGAGCCTGAAAATTGAGATCTGATTGGCATGGCACTGAGATGACTTTGCTATGCAAGGCCAGAAGAAATGTTCTGGCTCCACCTCACTCTTTTCTCCAGCTTCAGGCTCTGATTCTTTGGGAGACCATTTCATTAACAATAATAATAATAACAAATGATGATGATGGTAACTAATATTTATATAATGTAGACTATGTGCCAGAGTCTGTGGCAAGTGCTCTGCAGTTATCTTGTTTGATCCTCACAACAACCCTATTGTTGCTTTTATTATCCACATTTTTCATCTGAGGAAACTGAAACAAATAGAGATTAAGTGATTTTCCCAGGGTGATACAGCCAAAAGTTACTGAGACTAAATTGAATTCATATCTTCCTAACTCCAGACTGTCAATCTATCCACTGTGTTGGCTAACTGAAAGAATGATAGTGTCACAGAATATTACATGATCCAGCAAAACAGCAGGAAAAAACTCTGTGCAAATTTTTTCGACCCTACAATCTCAAAAATAAAAAAAAAAGAATTCTGTGTCAGAGATAAAATTATCAGGGATGATTGGATGATTTCACATAATAAGAAAAATCCCTATACAGGATAGAAACTCCATGATAGTTTAGTACTTTGGTGATTGGGTCCCATGATGAGCTCTCCCTTCCTGCCTGTCTCTTGCTCCCCAAATCAACCCACAAAGCAGTTGCATTTTGAATAAGCAAGAAGACAAGCTGGCTACCAGCCTGTGGGGACATCCTTGTGCCTGAGGTAACTTTGTCAAAGACCCTCCTCCACATTTCACAAGAAATAATAGACAATGATTGTGCTCAGAGGCATTGGAATTGGGTAGAGTGAGAATGCACATCCTCGTAGGAGGTCAAACAGAAAGGTCTCTTACACACCAAAATAGTAAGAGAAGCACTTGTGTAGCAGCAAACATTTGGAAATAAATAATAATATTTATTTATATATATATATATGTATATATATATAAAACAATAAGCCTATTGATAGGGCTATGATTAAATCAATTGGGATACACTTATGTAAAACATATTGCTATGCTATACAGAAAGCTAACATGGAGAAGACTAAAACAAAATAAATAGAATCAGGAAAAGTATTATATAATAATAACCACAACCAATGTAAAATGATTTTTAAAAAACCTGAATTCTGTCATTCTATTGAATCAGCTTGGTTCTGAAGACAAAAGGTCTGAGAAGGCATCTTACCTCCTTCTTTGTAAAAGTATGGAAATGAAATATTGCATGCTACAAGAATTGATTGATGTGTTGGTTAGCTTGATTAAACCATTTTTCTCTTTCATTCTTTTTTATTCATTGTTATAAGAAATGACTTATTCGATAGGGCTGGGGAATTGGAATTGAAGATGATTTAATAACTAAATATAGAAATAAAAACTAAAATATCAATGTAGATAAATTATCCACTTCCCACTCCTCATCTAATAGATGAGAAAATTGTGACCTAAAAAGGGGGAAGTATATGCCTCAAATCATAACTATTTTATAGACTACTTGCTTTCCTCAAGCCATAGCAACTCCAAAACTTTAGAAGAATGATTTCTCAAAGTTTTAATGTTAGATAAATTTGCATGATAAGAAAATAGAAACTATAAGGGTAAAGAACTCATAAAAAAATTAGAGAAGTCAAATATGTAGAACATATGGACGAAATTCCTATTTCCAACCTATTCCATAAACTGGGCAAAAGATAACTCATGAGATTGTAACTCTGGGTCTAGCAGTGGGTATCAGTCATGGTTGTAACCCTCACTTGAAGCTTGCCCAGACTAAGAGCTGGTGGACACTGATTCTCCATCAGTGTCATGGAAATAGAAAATAAGTAGAGGGGGAGGACAAAGGAGTGAATCACAGAATGTGAGAGAAAGAAAAATGTTACCCTAGGGAAGGGAGAATACAAACTTAGCTAGGCCACTTCTTTCCCTACTAGTTACCCCCAGAGCATACTTATGACAAGGTCTAGCAAACTCCCATTCACTTTGATCCCAAGGAATCTGAGATGGTCTAGCAGGGTCCTGTTCAGCATTCAAAGGGGAAGGAACCAAATAATTAAAAAAAAAACTTGGTAGCAGTGACTGAGAATCTGACAGAATGGCTAATAAGACAAAAGTTAAAGACAAAAAGTCTGAATAAAAATCTACCTCACATATAAACCAGAGGACAGGTCATAAAAACAGTAGAAAAGAGAAAGAGAAACATAGAGCAAACTGAACAAATGCTATGATATGAAGAAAAATAAGACAAGGTAACTTACTGAGAGAATCCTGCAGAGTCTCTAGAAGTTATGGAACATCAAGAAAATCCAGAATAATTCAAGAGAGAATTAAAATTCATTAAGGGCAAAAAAATTAAAAAAAACCCACAAGTGAATTAAAATCAGAAATAAGAGCTCTATGGGCAGAATTTTACAAAATACAAAAAGCAAAATATGAATGGAAAAATCTCTTCAAAGAAGTAAAAATTTTGAGAGAGGAAAAAATGACAGATGTAAAACACAAATAGAGTGGAATAGAAGGAAATTATTCAAAAGAGAATAAAAAGGCAATAATTTTCACAGAATGTAAGAATATCAGTCAAAGTACTGAACTTGAAGACAGGTTGTAAAGAGACAAATTAAATATGATGGGTGTTAGGGGGAAATATGATAATTTTTTTAAAACCCTTAATACTATACTATAGGAAATATTAAACTAAATAAATAAATGAAAATAAATACATTTTAAAATTTTAAAGAAAATTAAGAGAAAATGTTCCAGAATTTCTGAATACAGACAATAAAACTGTGATTGCAAAAATATCCTGTGAACAGCCAAGGAAGCAAAAAGAACAACATGCTTCAAGTTCCAAGGAGTGGAGGGGCTAAATTTCACTAGCAATACATTTTGAAAAGAGCCAAGGTCAAAACCTTCAAATATGAAGGAAGGAAATTTGAATAAAGCAGGGTTATTCCAAATTCACTTTAAAGGGTAAGAGAGAATGGAAAATATGTTCCAAAAATCAGTAGCACTCATGCTGCATCTTCAAATAGCATATTCTATAAATCTGAGCCCATAATTCATCATCAAAAATATAAAAGGATATTTTGCAAATAAGAGGCATTTTAGAAATTACTGCAAAAACAACACCAACAAAAACAAACCAAGGTATTAGTTTATTTTATTTTTGAACACTCCAAACAAAAGAAACATATTAAGAGAAATAGGTAGTTTTCAAGAAAATATTACTACTACTACTACTACTATTACTCCTCCTCCTACTACCACCACTACTACTACTAATAGTATTAGCTAACATTTATATAGTGCCAGACACTGTGCTAAGCCCTTAACAATCATTCTCATTTAAGATGACAACAACCCTAAGAAGTAGATATTGTCATCCCCATTTTACAAATGAGGAAACTGAGGTAAACAGAGGTTAAGTGACTTGCTCAGGATCACACAGCTGACTCTAGGACCAGTGCTTTATTTGCTAGGTGGCTCAGTGTATGGGATGTGACATGGAGTCAAGAAGAACTTGCGTTCAAATACTGCCTCAGTCATGTGTTGGATATGTGATAAAAACCCTTAAATAGGTGCTATTATTATCCTTGTTTTACAGATGGAGAAACTAAGTCAAAGAGAAGTTAAGCAGCCTATTCAGGGATGTAGAGCCAGTGTCTGAGACAGGATTCACATTCAGGCCTTCCTGATTTCAGGTCCATCATTCTCTCCATTATGACAGTCAGCTTGCTAGAGGTTAAATGGGAGAAGAGAGAAATTTTTGGACCATTTTCCTTACTGGTGGAAAAAGGGAAGAGTTGAGACATAAGGTTAATGAGTTAAATGAAAAAAAGAAAAATAAATTAGTATTTTAAGTGTAATATGGGGAGAGAAGTTGGTACCCTCTCACCCCAAATGATGTCATTTTAAAAAGTAAGAAATAGTTAACAGAGGTAATAAGATGTCGGTGTGCAAAGTACAAAGATATAATTACGCTGTTACCCCTTTACAAAATGTAAAGAAGTTTCTCTGATGGAATTGTAAGTCATTGACTCACTGAAGATTGAACATTCTCCTGGAAGCTTTTAGCAAAACTAAGTCTTTTGCATTGGATACCATTGTGTTATGGACCATCTTTGTGAAATGTTACCTGTATACACACTCAAGAGGTCAGATATTGGAGGAGAAAGGATTTAGAAATCTAGCTTTCTTGCCAGCAGAAGACACTGCTTTGATCAGGAAGACATACACAGACACAAAAAGTTGAAGTAAAAAAATGACACAAAAATGGCAAGAAGCAGCTAAAAGGAGAATGGCCTCTCATTGCAAAAAAAGAGTTATGGATAGCTCCAGTAGTCTGGTAGCTGTAGAGAGGATCAGAACAAGGGATCCTGGGAGCAAGTCACGCAGCAGAGTTGCTTCAAGAGAGGTTGGAGGAAAAGAGGAGTGTGAAAACCCCACAAGAAGAGGAGGATGTTGAAAGACCTGGGACTCTATAGTACCTAGCTGTGAGTTTTCTTGGCCACATGAATTTCCCAAATGTGTGACTATAATTGACTCCAAATTTGTGCCCACTCTTCCAACTGGCACTGTGCTTTTACAAAATACCATGCCCCAGATTTATGGGTGTTGAGAGGATTTATGGATAGCCACTGTTTTTACTATGAAGTCAAGTGCAACTGTGGGAGCTTGGGAGCTATAATTTTGGGAGTATATATATACACAGAGTATCCTGTGAACCCAGGCTATTAAGGGGTAGGGTGTAAATATCTTTGTAACTGTTTATATGTAAATGCTGCTTTACCTCCATTATCTTTTCTTTAATGCATCAACTGGATAGATTTCAAGGGAAAGTAATTTTCTTTAATTATATAAGTAAATTCAAAGAATTCTTGGGAAAAGGTAAATTAAAAAAACATAAGAGGAAAGAGCTTAAAGGAATGGTAAAGTAATATAGGCAAAATTAGACAATTTACTGATTTGGGGAAGGGAATAAAAATAAATATACAAATAACAAACAAATGAAAATGAGAGCCTAAAAATCTTCATTTTAAATGTGAATGGACTAAACAATCAAATAGAAGAAAAAGAGTTGTACAATGGCTTAAAAAAAACAAAAAAAAACAATTTTCTGAATTAAAAAATACATTTAAGAAATAAACACAATGAAATTGAGAGATTAAAACATTAAAAAGCTGGAATCATAAGCATGTTCTCATAAAAAACCCTAAAGATCCATAGTATCAAGAGAGGAAAAAAAAAAAACTTGAGTACTGCATTACACATAAAGGAAACCCAAACTAATCTTAATACTAAAGAGACATTAACCAATTGGCATAATATCTAAATTCATAAAGTAGAATTAATTGAGTAGCTAAAAATTAATAAGATTATAGTTCTAGATTTAGTTGAAGATCATCTAGCCCAACCTCCTTATTTAAAAGATAAGGAAACTAGAGTCTTAGAAAGGTTAAATGCTAGGTGAAATAAGTAATAATTGAAAAGATTTGAACCCAGATCCCTTGACTCCACAGTCAATTCTTTTTTCATTATACTTAAAACCATAAGCATACATAGTAGCATAATAATTGTAGACTTTAAATTTTCTTCTCTTTGAGCTGGACAAATCTAACACAGACCTAAATTTAAAGAAAATTATAGAAGTAATTGCTTTCTATAGAAATTTAGAGCTAAAAGACTTATGCTAATTTGAACAGGAACATTATAGAATATATATCTTTCTCAATATCAGATGTTTCCTCTCTGAAAATATAGCATATGTTATAGCACAGAAAATTTATAAATAAATGTAAAAAGGAAGAAATACTATATTCATCCTAAATGGATATAACATAATAAGTTAAGAAAGAGAACACAAACACAAGATGCAGACCTAAATGGAGAGCTGATAATAACATCCAAAATAGTAAATAGCTAAAAAATAAACTGTGAAAAATTATCATAATGTTGAGACAACAAGACAATATTTCTAGGATGTAGCTAAAGCAGTCCCAAATGATAACTCTTAGAATATATTAATAAAAAAGGAAAAGAAGATTGGCATAGAAGGTACATAATTTAAAAACTAAGAAAAAAGTAAACAAATTAATCCAAAATTAGCATAAAAAGAGACATCTTTAAAATTAGAGGGGAAATTAATAATATGCTGGACAAAATGGCTTTAGAGTTGATATTCAAATCTAGAATTTGGTTCTCTGAAAATATGACTTCCACATATATATATCCACCCTAAGTATCTCCCCTGAGCTGTAATCCCCTCTTGCCAATGATTTTTTAGCCACTTGAAAAGAATGTTCTGTAGATATTTCAAACTCAACAAATTCAAAAGAAAACTCCTTCTGCTCAAAAATCTGCCACCTTAGTTCAGATCTCATCACTTTTGCCCTGAATTATTGCAAATGCCTCATCATCTTTAAACTTAATTAATGCTACTATTTTCCAATAGTTCTCCCTGATTCAAGCTTCTCTCCACTCCACTCCTTCCTCTATTCAGACACCACAGTGATTTTTTTCTAAAGCATATATTGGTCACCTTCCTATTAGGATAAATTCTAATCTTATTATCCAACCCAATGTTCTAGATTGTAAAGATCTTTTTGAACCTGAGTCTTTCATCCAGCGTAGCGATTCCTCACAGTTTTGTGTATCTGCAAATTTGATGTGCATACCACCTGTGCCTTTACCTTAGCCATCGATAAAAATGTTAAACAGCACAAGGCTAACTAAGCATAGCTCCCTAGGAACACTCAGCTAGAGACCTCTGGCCAAGCTGATATTTAAACTACTAACTATTCTTTGCACTCAGCCATTCAATCAGTTCTGAAGCCATGTGATCGTATCATTGTTCAAGTCACATCTCTGTCTTTTCCACAAGAATTATGGGTATCAACTTCATGAAATGCTTTTCTAAAATATTGGTAAGCTAAATCTCACCATCTCCTCATCTGTTAGTTTGGAAACTTTCCTAAAGGAAATGAGGCTTGCCTGGCATAGTCTTTTCATAGGATCATAGATTTAGAGCTAGAAAGGACCTTAGAGGCCATCAAGACCCAACTCCTCATTTTACAGATGAGGAAACTGAGGATAAGTGCAAAGGACTTGCAGAAAGTTACACAGCAAATAAGTGGCTTAAATAAGGGTTTGAACTGATCTCCTGTTGACTTCAAGCCTTGCACTGTATCCAATTTCACCATCCTCTTTGTGAAGTCAGGTTACTACTTTGGAATTGTCCCTTCTTTACATATATGGTCACCAACCATTTCTTTAATGATCTGTTTCTCTAAAAAATTATAGTCAATATCACTGGTCTATTACTTATAGGCTTTATTCTCTTCTCTTATGTTTTTTTAATTAGAGCATTTGCCCTTCTCCAGACTTGTGACTCCCCTCCTTGCTATTCACCATTTCCAACGTCTTTGTTAGTGGCTTGGTAATCACATTTGTCATTTCCTTCAGTCCCTGAGGAAGTTGTTCATTGGGATCAGGCAGCTAGGTGGTCTTATGCTATTTCCTTAAATATCTTGGGTACCTACTCCCTGCTAACTCTTCTTGTTCTGTTATTTCTAGAGTAAAGGTAATTCTCTTTGACAGAGAATAAAGAAGTTTCATTTTTCCTTCTACCCTAAGTCAGTTATATTCACATGTTCCTTATAAAATAATTCTATCTTTTTGTTGAGCCTCTTTTAGTCCCCATATCTAGTTTAAAATCTTCATACCCTTATTTAATATCCCTAGCTACCCTTCCTAGCCTACACTCATTCTTTACTTTATCACTCATGATACTATTTTTACAGTATTGTCACATTTTTACATTCATCTGCCACCTTCTCTTATTTTCATCTTTTATTGCTTAGAATTTAATTTTAAATTATTCTTAGTGCATATATTTTTTAAAACCTATTGGGGGGGGGCAGCTGGGTAGCTCAGTGGATTGAGAGCCTGGCCTAGAGATGGGAAATCCTAGGTTCAAATCAGACTTCAGATACTTCCTGGTTGTTTGATGCTGGGCAAGTCACTTAACCCCATTGCCTATCCCTTACCACACTTCTGCCTTGGAACTAATACATAGTATTGATTCCAAGATGGAAGGTAAGGGTTTTAAAAAATATCTATTTGGGATGGTGTGGGGCTGGTAGGTGGTTCAAGGGAAAGGGCTTCAGGCCTGGAATCTGGAGGACCTGGATTCAAATTTGGTCTCAGATATTTCTTAGCAGTATGATCCTTGGCAAGTCACTTAATCCCAGTTGCCTACTCCTTACCATTCTTCTGCCTTGGAACCAATACTTACTATTGATTCTAAGACAGAAGGTAAGGATTTGTTTTTTACTCTATCTTGGTTGAAGAATTCTTTGTGTATTCTCATTGGCTTCTTCAGATATTTCCTGTTTTTATTCCTTTCCAGAAATATTTCCCTTTGTATCTTCAGAATTTGATTCTTGAGCTCAAAGACAATCCTGCCCCTTTTAAAGAAGAGAGAATGAATGTGCAAACACGTAGTGTAGTAGAAAGAGGGGGGAAAATCTCTCTATAAATACACTAAAATACAGGTTCTATGCAGATATAGCCTGGATGCATTTATATTTATTATCAAAATACTTTTCAGAGAAATGCAATTAGTAACAAACAAAATAAATGTTCTATTTAGGAAAAATAAAAAAGAAGAGAGAGATTGGAGTCTCCTGGCAAGTTCGTGTCAGAGCCAAGACTCAAATCTGATCTCAAACTCTGGGTCCCAGGATAAATGCTCTGCCCACTGCCTCAAAGTGAAAAATGGAGGATTACACAACAATTGAGGGAGTTGTTCTAATGGGACCAGAAAGGAGAAAGACCAGAATGGGCAGAAGCTACAGAGAGGCCAAGCCATGTTCTGTAGTGGAGAGTCTTGGAGTCAGGGATTTGAATTCATCTCTTCCTGTCTCAGTCTTTCACTCTATCCACTATCTAGCTGCCAATAGAGAGTGATTCCTTGTCCCACATTCACATATAAGAGCCTCCAGGCTTTCATCTGCTCCAGCATTCTCTTTCTGACTGTAATGTCAAAGCATCAGGTTGTGACAAATATTTCAGTGCCTTCTTGAGTGGAAGAGATTAAATACAATTGTTCCTCTGGGTGTTGATGATAGGCTGCCATTTTTTGCATTAATTTCATCTTATTAAAATGTGTAAAGCAGGGCATTCCAGTACCCAATGTGCTCATGATTGCTGTTTTGAATTCTTGTCCCTGCCCTCCATAGCTTTGCTGTCTCTTTCACAACCAACAGGGTATCACTTGTCCTGTGTCTGTTTACTATCCCACATATCATGCCAAATGCCCTATGGATTTGGTGCTCCTTGTGAAATTCAGCTGTAACTTCTTGCTGCTCTCAGCCAGCCCTTTTTTTATGTGCTACAGCTAACTTGTTATGAATAGGAGAACTCCCTTTATTAGGATATTGAATAAAGGAAGAGTAAATGGGTTGTGATAGACCTAGCTACTCTCAGCAATACAAAGATAATTCTCGGGGACTTAGGACAAAAAATGCCATCCACCCCTAGAGAAAGAACTGTGGGAGTCAGAATGCCACTCAAAGCATGTGATTTTTTCAATTGTTTATTTGGGTATATGTTGGGGGGAGGGTGTTGTTGTTATATGATTACTCACTTAGAAAAATGAAGAATATGGAAAAATAAAACAAGTAAAATTTTAAAAGAGTAAATGGTTCTGAACTAAGGCTTTAAGGGGGCTTCTAAACAGAGGAAAATGAATGGATTTTAGTAGAAGCATATTGTAGCAGCTTTGTTGGCTACTCAGGACGGGTTTTTTTTTTTAATTTGGTCATTACCAAACATTATTCATTGGAAACAAAGATAATTTTCTTTTCTTCCCTCCCCCCCCTCCCACCACCTCTCCCATAGCCCACGCACGATTCCACTGGGTATCACATGTGTTCTTGATTCAAACCCATTTCCATGTTGTTGGTATTTGCATTAGAGTGTTCATTTAGAGTCTCTCCTCAGTCATATCCCCTCAGCCCCTGTAGTCAAGCAGTTGCTTTTCACAAAACACAGTTGCTGTGTTTTTATTCCCACAGTTTATTCAGAACCCTTTTTTTGTTTAAATCCAGATCATGGCTATATTCCAGAGGGTTGATATTGCTGAGATTCTGACCTACAGATGAATGAATGCTATTGTAATTCCTTTTATTCATTTTAAAGAGATCTCTTTGAAGTTTTTAATTACATTCCTTATAGAACATGACCTTATCTGAAGGATCATAACAAATTGGATGGGCTGGGCAGGCCTGAGAATCAAAGGTTACTATTCATCCCTCATCTTGCCCTCAGGTAAAGACCAATAATAATGCTCACTGTAGGTTATGCCAACTTACCCAGATCACATTTTAAGCATACTTATAGGATAAGGAGAAGGAACTGGAGGCATAGAGACTAGAGGAGACAAGATTTAGGGGAAGATAATAATTTTCTTCAAGTATTGAAAAAGCTATCATCTAGAAGGCAAAAAATAATATCAAAGAGTAAAAGTTGCACAGAGAAATATTTAGACCTCATATAGAGAAAAACAATCTCATTAATATTTAAAGCTATATAAAAATGGAATAGACTACTGTGAGGTAATGAACTTTCTGACCATGGATTTTATTGTTCTTGATTTGGGTAAGAGCCTGGATTGAATGATCTCTCAGATCCTTTTCGGTGCTAGACTTCTAGGATTCTCTGAACAATTCCCAACAAAGCCACTTCTACATGACAACCCTTGAAGATAACTACTATATCTCTTGCCCTTCCCCTTCTCATCTCTTCTTGGACTTCTATCAGAGAATTGAAAGAAGAGACCCCCAGAATCTAGCTCAGCTCACACCTGAAAAAAATAATCTCCCACTATAATAGCATACCCAGGAAATGAACATTCAGATTGTTTAAAGATGTTCAAAAAAGACCCACACACACATCTCTCCCACCTCTTGATCCAACCCTTTCTCCAGGTTAAAAATCTTTCATTCCTTCCATTCCACCTTCTCAATGTCTTTCCTAATCTGCAATGCCCAGAACTGAAAAATAATACTCTAGGTGTAATCTACTCTCAGAAGAGTGGTAGTTCCTTTTTGTGTAAACTAGCATTCCCTTAAAGCAGAACAAAAGTCTATTACTATTTTTATTTTGGTTTCCATGCCCCCCCCAAAAAAAAGTTAGCTCACATTGAACTTGAAATCAACTGGACCCTCCAAATTTTTTTTTAGAGAGAAACAAATGTTAATCAAGCCTCCCTAACTTTGTATTAGTGAAAGTGATTTGAAGACAATAAATACTTGAATAAAAAACAAGTACTTACAACCAACTTGCCACACCCTAAGCCAAGTTCTGGGGCTCTAAAACTCAAGCATGGTAATACCTGCTTTCAAGAAGCTTACATTCTAGTAGGGGAGAAAGCACAGATAAGAGAACATTTCCAGGAAAGTGTGTTTTGGTTTATGAAATCATAGAGATAGTGAATGAAGCTCAAGAGGAATCTATGGAAGCAGTGGTAGAATTGGATTGATGATTGTTCCTAAAAGATGTGGAATGGTGGTCTTCAGTGGGAGTGGCAAAGGGGAAAGAGAAAGGACTGGATAGATATTTAAATCAGATTGTAACATTGTCTATGATCTAAGGCCGACAACAAATAGTGGAACAAGTGTATTTGAACTGGCTGAGTCGCTGTCTGACAGAATGACCTAGAATGTTGGGTAGAGAGCTGGATTGTCACCTGGGTTAATATTCCTCAAGCTAGTATAGGAGGGAACCCCACAACAATGCAGATGACAAGTAGAAAGCCAGGGTAGATGGTCACATAATGATATGAAAGATGACTTTATATTTATCTCCACGACATTCCATCTTATTTGGCTGGGTTCAGTGGTTTAGTCCAACATGATCTTTTTAAATCCTAACTCTGCCCTATAGTGTGAGAACTATTCTTCCTGGTTTTATTTCATATGATAATTTTAGAAGAATGTGCCTTTATCTATGCCATTAATAATAATGTTAAGCTGCAGCAGTGCATGAACAGTTATCTAGATCACTCCCCTGGAGACCTCCTGCTAAAGTGAAATAAAATCATTAATGATTTGTTATAGGAGACAGGTAGGTGGCTCATTGGATTGAGAGCCAGGCCTAGAGTCAGGAAGTAGTGGGTTCAAATCTGACTTTAGACACTTATTAGCTCTGTGATCCTGGACAAGTCACTTAAGCCAATCGCCTAACCCTTACAACTCTTCTGCCTTAAAACCAATACATAGCATTGATTCGATGACAGAAGGTAAGGGTTTTTTTTAATAATAATAATCAAAGTAATAAATCAGCCCAACTATATACCATCTGGGTATATTTCTCTATATTTTCCACTAGAATAGGATAAGAGATTTGTCAAACTCTTTGTTAAAATCTACATAAACTATAATTATGATGTTCCTCTGATTTGGAAGTTTGATAATGCTGAACAAAAAAAAAGACATTAAGAATTTAACCTCCCCTTGAAGTCAGGCACTTTTTTCCCTTTGAGTCTTCAGCATCCACTATGGTGCCTGGGCCATGGTAGGTGTCCATTGAATGAATGAATGAATGTCTGGCAAATCCTGTTCTTAATGAAGTGTCTTAGTTGTTCTTTGTGACTAATGCTTCCTTTTCTAGATGTTCCCTAACCATCTCTGATAATCCATTTTAGAGACTCCCTAGGAATCACTCTTAAGTTCATTGGCCTATAGTTTTCAGACTCAATTATCTTCCCTTTGGGGGAATTTGAAAACCCATACTTCACCAGACCTGTAGTAGCTTCCTTATTTTTAATATCTTTCAAATATCATGAACAGAAGCTCAGCATATTTATTATCTCTTCCAGACCCAAGGATGTAATTCATCTGGGTCAGGGCAATTGAATTTATCAGGGGCAGATAGGGGTTACTATCTCTTTATTCATTTTGCTTATCAACTATTAGCAATCTTAGTCTGTCCTTTCCCATTCAATTTTCCTTCACAAAAACAAAAACTCAAGCTCAGAGCTGAGCATCTCTGCTTTCTTTCTGTTTTCAATTATCATTGCCTCTCTACCTAAAATAGTGGCCTTCTTCACTTCACCTTCTCTTTTCCCTTTTTGTTGTCTTAGGCTTTCCCCGACGGCTATGGTTTTTTTCTGAACTCTAGAACTCTTGACCTTATATGTACAGTACCACTCAAGATGTCTTTGAAAAATCCAAATTTTTTGGTAGATTTCCTATGCATCCACAGTAGTCTTTTAAAGATACATTCTTTCTTTTTTCTCCTAATAAGATCAGATATTCATTTATTTGGTGGTCCTTGGG
This sequence comes from Monodelphis domestica, assembly GCF_027887165.1. Taxonomy (NCBI): domain Eukaryota; kingdom Metazoa; phylum Chordata; class Mammalia; order Didelphimorphia; family Didelphidae; genus Monodelphis; species Monodelphis domestica. The sequence continues at coordinate 567,896,676 of NC_077227.1, forward strand.
GGGACCATTGAAGGTTTTTAAGTAGAGGAATATGTGATCAAAAATTATACATTTGGGCAATTGTATGGGTAGTGATATGAAGGGATCTAGCCTGCCTGGCATCAAAAGTACTGCCTGTCACTTTCCTCAGCTGTCAGTTTTCAAGGACATCTTCAAGAAAGGAAGGGAGCAAACAAGCATTTATTAAGCCTACTAGACCAGGGATGATGTTAAGTACTGTACAAATATTTCTTTCATTTGATTCCCCCAACAACCTCTCAATCATTATCCCCAATGTACAGTTGAGGAAATGAGACTGATAGCAGGTGAGTTGCCTTAAATCTAAGGGTTGGAAAGTGTTCGAGGCTGGGTTTGAAAGTGGGTCTTCTTGACTCCAGACCTGGAACTCTATCCCCTGCACAAACATTCCAATCCCTTTGTTCAGGCTGTTAGCATGCGAAGAGGAAGGATTTCTGGCATTACTGGTCAGCTAGTGGTTTCTTACTATGTTCATTCTGAATTTTTGGATGCCTTAACTCACCTCCTGGTCAGACATAAGGAAAAGATAGAAGAGATATACTAAAAGTAAAGGAGATAATGCAGTAACTCCAATTTGAATCTTGCCATAATGTCTCTAACCCTGACTTCTTCCTGAAAGACCCCCTGGGAGTCTCCAGTCTCTGCTTTCAGTCAAAACAGGCATGACTAGAAAGAGGAGGTTTATAGGAAGAGGTAGTAACAGCAACAGGTTTAGGGTTAGAAGGAAGAAGAGACTCACAGAGGTGAGGAATGCTCATGCATTTTTTTCTAACTGGAAAGCTGGGTCCTAGAAAGAAAGATAGATTGTCTTTTTTGACTCTCTGGGCAGGGAGAGGGGGGAGAGATGGGGAGGATGGAGAGTAGGTTGTTGTCCTCATTATATCTCCTGTTGGATAATCTTGACCTCACTCAACCTTTCCTCTTCTTTTTAGGACCTGGGATCTAAGCCCATCTTCCACCATGAGAATCTTATACCTTCTCTTCACTGCTTTACTTATCCTTTTCCAGGCAGTCCCAGGTAAAGTACCTGATGAGAGTCCTGCACTCATTGGGCCATCATTTTTCCCTGTGAGCCCATCACTCCCAAGTGATAGTTGCTATGGAGGAGTCTTAGAGTTCTATCTACTCTGGGCCCCAGCAAAGAATTGAACATTGGAAAAATTCAGTCAAACTGGTTATATCTGTGTATTGCAAAGCAAAAGGTCTGATCTCTTTTCAGGGGGCTAGATAATTTGGGTTTATTATTTCAGAGATTTGGGTATTTTGTGAGTACAGCTCCCCTGGTTTGTAGGCTGGAGGTTTCCAGTGAGGACACTAGAATGGAAGCTAGAGGAGATAGAAAAGAAGCAGGGAAAAGGACTCTCTTTCCTTTGGGCTTCACCTCCAGAGAAGACTAAGACCTTAGACTCCTAGAAGTGCCTTTCTCTTCTGCACATGCTCAATCTCTCTTCTAATAGGAAGACTCAAGGCTCTTTCTGGGTTTAGTCTATAAAAGAAGTCATACAGCCTTTGAGACAAAATTGACTTGAGCGACCAGTGCTTTCTTAACCATCAGACTTCTGTTGTGTCACTCCTTGTATAAAGAGCAGTCTCTGAAATAATTATATATACTTAACAATATACTCAGGAGAATTTTTTTTAAAAACTACTCCTTTCTGGGAGAGGGTAGGTTGCAGACAAAGTTAGTGACTGTCCATGCAACAATGGTATTGGTACAGGGGTGGGTGCACTGGATTAGGACCAGAAGAAAGGAGCTCTCATCCTGATTTTGACACTTAATTCCTTGACAACTATGGACAAGTAATTTCCCTTCTGTGGGCCTAGAGATGCTCATTTGTAAAATCCCTGTCTAAAAGTATTTTAGAAGTCCTCTAGCCTGGTCAATCCTCACTTAATTTAACAAGTAAAGAAAATGAGATTCAAGTAAATTAAATTATTTTCCCAAGGTCACATTGACAATAAGCATCAAGGATGGGATTTGAACCCTCACAATCCTGTCTTGCTCTAGATCTTGCAATATCCCAGGCCCTCAGATTCTACATCTATAAAATGAGGGGACTGGGACAATTCAGATTGGTGCCTTCTGGCTTCAAGGCTATAATCATGAGCTTTTACATAAGTAAGTAAATTAGCAAGACATCCCCATTATATTCACCTTCAGAGGCCACAGCTTGGTGATTTAGTCTAATCAGCATGTGTGCCATTAAAACCTTTGGAAAAGACCATGACTTTCCAGGCTAAGTGGCCCCAGTCTTCCCTCTTCAAGTTAGCCCATCTTTTCCCTCTTCAAGTTAGCCCATCTTTTCAGATCCTAATAAACTTGTAGATTTGGAATCATAAGGGACCTTAGACACCATCTAATCCAAACTTCTCCTTTTCCATGTGGGGAAGGTCAAGCATAAAGAGAGGAAATAGCTTCCACATTTGTACAATCAATAATTGGTTTTGTACAATCAATAATTAATTAACAAGTATTTTAAACCATGCCCTCTGATCTCAAAGTTGGGTTCTTCCTCCTTTACTAGTTGTCTTCCCTCAGTCACTTCTCGGAGATCTGGAGAAGGAGTCACATTCTGCCTCTCCCCCTCCTTGCTTCTAAGTTACACCCCTCTGTTTCTTTATAAAATGTATTTATGTGTCAAATGGAAATGGTCATATGCATATGCAGGCTGTTAAGATTTCCCTAGAAGATTCTGGCACTCCTCTGCCTATATACCACCTACCTCTGCCAGAGATTTGCATGGTCCACCACTATGTAAAGGGTATTGATGTGTTGGGATGGATTCCTGTAAGATAGGAATTATAAATCAATCTGAGAGGTAGAACCGAAAACTTCCTTCCTCAAGGAGCCAGTGGCATATAGCCTCACTCCTGCTCATTTACTGCCTTGTCCCTTGGCCTGTACTACACCAAGCTTGGACTTTGGACTGTTTTCCTGCTTAATCCCTTCCTGCTACAATGTCTTTCTGGTTTCTGAACCTTTACTTGCCCTGATTCCTTATAATATTTACACTTTCACATTCTTTGCTGTATTAAAACTCTAGATTTGGAGTAAAAAGACCTCAGTTTGCTAACTATGAGTTCTTGAACAAGGCACTTCCCTCCTTGGGCCTCAGTTTTCTGATCTGTAAATGGATTCAATGAATTGTAAGTCCCTTTCTAGATCTAAATCTATTATCCTACGATCTGTGCTGGCCCTATCATGTGCTTGCTTACCCAAAAACTAAGTACAATTAATAAGATTCATGATTCATTCTTACCCCATTTGCAGATTCCCTGCCTGGTTTCCCAACCCTGGCCCCCTCCAAATCCCCCACTATTGCAACCAGCCGGGATATCAAGCTCTAGTCCTCCTTCGACTCTCCCAGGCCTGTCTCCTTGTTATGACCAGACAACTATAGCCACCCACAGTCTGTTGCTAATAATTGGTCATCTTGGGGAAAGTGGTCCACCATATTGCCATGTTTAAGAAGCTCCAGCTGCAGGGAATATTCCATCTTCTTCAGGGCTGGTTTCAACTTCAAACACTTGATGAGCCTCTTTTTCTTTGTGCAGGGAGCACTAGGGGGTTCTTTTATGAGAGACCCTGTTATCTCCGGGGGGGAGTCTGCCTAAAACGAGGAACACCAGGATGTGTGCCTTTCAGGGGACCCTGCCGAGAATTTACTGTTTGCTGCAAAAGGAAAAACTGAGAAGCACCTGTGCAGAAGAATCCTGTGAAAGGAGGCCTGACAGTTCTAGAAGCTGTGCTTATTCTTGGCTGAATAAAAGCAAATTGATCTCAATGAGCCATTAACATGTCCTCCTGAGGTTTGGATGTGGGGGGAGAGAGCCTGTCCTCAGTTTACGTGATGGTGTGGGTGGGAAAGGGAAACAATTACTTCTGTGTAATTGGGAGGTGCTCTTTTCCCTTCAAAAGTTTGGGAAAGGAAAAATAAATAAATTTATAGAATGTATATACCTAGAAATTTACCAGGTAGGAAGGAAATGTACATTTATTAAGCACCTCCAACATACCCGGTACTATGCTAAATGCTTTACAAATATATCTCATTGGATCCTCACAACTACTCTGCAAAGTAGATGCTATTATGATCCCTGTTTTACCTTCAAGGAAACTGAAGCAAAGACCAAATTACTTGATCAAGGTCACACAACTAATAAGTGAATGGGGCCAGATTTCAATTTGGATGTTCCTCACTCAGGACACAGAGTTCTATCCACTATGCCCCCTAGCTACTTCCAAGTAGAGGCAGAGATATATGGATTATATCAGACGTGTCAAGCACATAGCCCACAAAACTCCAGAAAGAGACTTGAAGGGATTAAAATGTCATTTGGAAAATTAAGAAAACAAATGAAAATACAATGAAAGGGATATTTTATTTCAAAATTAAGTCAATATGTGGACACAGAGAGCCATATAGATGGATATAAAGATGCTTTTGTTTCCATTCCAGTTTGACACCACTGATCTTCAAGATTATAGAGGTAGGTGGATTTAGAATTGGCTGTATCCAAGGAGTCAGCATTAATTCTTCTCTGTCAACCTAGAAGGGGTGCCCCAGGGGCATGCCCTAGGGATCTGTTCTTGGTGCTGTACTGCTTATCATTTTTATCAATGACTTGAATAAAAATATGGAAGGGAAATTTATTGAATTTGCAGATGACAAAAATTTAGAGGGAGAGTTAACATACTAGCTGATGGAGTCAATCCCTCATTGACTAGAATTTGGGACCAAATCCATTATGATGAAATTTAACAAAGATAAATGTCAAGATGAGTTAAAAATTGACTTCACAAGAACAAAATAGGGAAGCATGTAATAATTTGTCCCCAAAATGATCACTATGGGTCAAGAGTATGACATGTCAACCAAAAAAATGAATATTATCTTATGATGCATTAAGAGGCATAATGTCCAGAACAAGGGAGATGATTTTGCCACTGTACTCTGTACCCTTCAAAACACCTTGGGAATATTGTGTTCAGTTCTAGGCACTTTTACAGAGTACACTGATAAGCTGAAGATGTCCAGAGGAGAGTAATGAGGATAATGAAGGACACTGAGATCATATTACATAAAAATTAGTTGAAAGTCCTGAGGATGTTCAGCCTGGAGAAGAAAAGATTTAGGAAGGATGTGGTAGCTGTCTAAGAATTTTAATGGCTGTTATATGAAGAGGGATTAAACTTGTTTTGTCTTGGCTTCAAAAGGAAGAAAGAACTGGAAGTAAGAGGTGGAAAGGAACAAATTTAGACTTGATGTCAGGGAAATTTTCCTAAAATCAGAGCTATTTAAAGATAAAGCAAGCTAGGTTATCCATTACTAGAGACCGTTAAACAGCAATAGGATGGCTACATATCAAGTAGATTGTGGAGAAGAGTCTTATTTGGTAGATTGGATTGGGTGACTTTGGAGGCCTTTTACAGTTCTAAAGATTTGTATATGGCAGGAAAAAGTCCTTAGCTTCCTCTTTAGTATTTTAGTCTCTACCCAAGATTATGCCTAAAATGGAAAATAAAGACCCCTCAATACTGTCCTACTACCTAAGGTGCAAAAGTTTCACAAATTGAAGTTCAGATCATAAGGATAAAGTGTTTCATGACTCTACTTCCAGGACTGACTTCCTACACACCGTTCCAAGGAGAACTCTGTTTACTCTTCCTATAATCCACACAGAGATAACTCGAACTTTTTTCTTTAAAATATCACTATTAAGTCTGAAGTTAAGACAGCTATTAAAAAAACAAATAAATTCATTCCAAAGAATCCCCATTAGGATCAAAACTATTCCATCATTGAAAGGCTTGACAGTGTAAAGAAAGGACTGTTTGTGATTCATATTGCTTATTTTGGAAAAAAAGGCACAAACCAAAGATATTGCATTTCTCCTCTTTTTTTCTTCTCTTGCACAATTCAATTTGTTTGTCTGTTTTAGTAGAATCTCATTTGCTGCAATATGCTGAGTTACAGTGAGAAAAGTGACCCCAACAGATAATTTTAATCCCTGGGAAAATCACCAGCTATGTATCTTCTGCTAGCAAAGTAGTTTCTGGGGCAATTCCAGGGGCCCTTATCATTTGGGAGTTTTAGAGGATATGACTTTGTTCTTCTGTTAAAGTGATACAAGCCTCATGTTTCAAGTTTTGTGTAACTGTATGACAATCATTGTTGTTATGTTAAAGGGAAGGGAGTTGGAGGAGAAGAATGTTTTGGGATAAATTCCACAAAAATAAGAATCACTAGACTCAGCTCTCTTCTCTATACATTATTATTCCTTCATCCTACTCAATTGTGTTATATGGGATTTGTAAATTAAAAGTCAACTTTGAGAGCCATTAATAGCTCTTCCATCTGGAAGGACATGAGGCTCCCTACTTCTGGCATGGTCAATATGTATGTGAGTGAACAGACCATGAACTAGGGAAGTATTAGATTCAATCTCCATTGAGCACTTTGGGAAGTTCTGATTAGTAGCATGGGGCTGTGCTCATGTGATCTTAGAGCTTACCAAGATTTAGAAATATTATTGGTCTGTCCTCAGAATGGACCCTGGGCCATCCAGAGATTTTGAACACGTTGTCGCAGGGCCTGTGGCAGCCTGGATTCCCACAAACATGAACATTTCCATATATAAAGTAGAATAGACAAACAAGACTACATATGAAATTGTTCATCTTAATTTCATACACTGAAATGCATATCTTCTCAAAATTGTACAATAAATTCCATCCATTAATTTCAAAGATCATGTTTGTATATGTCTCCTCTGTCATTGCTTATATATGCTCTTTCCCCACTTCTGTTCAGTTCATTTAAAAATGTTATGATCTCTTTTTCTGTTTTTGGCATCATCATCACTGTGATTCCCCTTTCCCCTTCTAATTTCCCATTTTCTAATTATGAAACCAAAACAAAAACCCCTTGTAAAAAACACGAATAGTTAAAAATAAGTCTAATAAACTGACCATGTTCTAAAGTATGTGTCTAAGTCTGAACTTTGAGTATTCCTGATCTTTGTCAAGTGGTGGGTAGTATGATTTATCATTAGTTCTTTAGTGTCATGTTTAGTTATTACATTGATTAGCATTCTTAAAACTTTCAAAATTGTTTTTATTTTCATTGTCATATTTATTTGTGTAAATTGTTCTCTTTCTGCTCACTTCACTCTACAATAGTTCATATATTTTCTAATCTTTCTTTAAATCTCTTAATTTTATTAGTTTGTAATAATATTCCATAAATTCATATAAATAATTTGGTCAACCATTCCGAATTGATGAGCACCTATTTTCTTGCGAAATTCTTTGTGACAATGAAAAATGATGCTATTATTACTATACATATAAGTCTTTGATTTCTTTGAGGGATTGAGTGTTATTAACAGAACAAAGACTATTTACATTTGAGAAACATTTTGGCTACAATTTCAAATTGCTTTCTGAAATGGCTAAGCCAGTTCATACCTTCACCAGTAGTGCATGAAAAAGCCTGTCTTCCCACAACTTTTCCATAAATTGTCATTTCCCTTTTTTTTAATGTTTGCTAATCTGATGAGTATCTTCATTTCTCTAATTATTAATGATTTGGTGCATTTTAGCATAATTATTGATAACTCTGATTTATTCCCCTAAGAACTACCTGTTTATCACCTTCAATCATTTTTCTATCGAGCAACAGCTCTTATTATTACATATCTGAATTGATTTCTTATATAGCATGTCCTAAAAGCCTCATAGCATGCTTTAATCCTAAAACTGCTATGAGGTTTTTGGGATGTGCCATAAAAGACTTTAGTGAGGTTTAATAGCTTAAAATTGCTCTAAAACATTTGGGACCCCCATATACATATATATATGTATATATACATATATAAATATATCTTGTATATTAACTACTTACTATAAAAATTTGCTGGACAATTTTTTGTCTAATTAACTGTTTCCATATTCATTTTAATTACATTGATTTTGTTTGTGCATGACCTTTTCAATTTAATCTAATAAAATTTTCCATATATCTTCTGTGATTCCCTCTGCTTCTTATTTAGTCAGGAACTAACCCATATTCATAGGTTCACCCTTGGACTTTTATGATAGCAGTTGTGGGAAGAGGGTACAAATGAAAAAAAAATGTAACATGGCTTATAGCTAATAACTAAAACATACTAATTGAAGGTAACATTTTAAATGGAATAACCTAGATAAGATTAATTTATAAACTTCCTAGGCACACGATAATAAGAATAAAAATGAAAACAGAACCAAATCCAAATGCAAACAAGTAATAAAATGCAATGTATGACAGGATACAGTTACTAGATGTCAGTAGATGGTTCCTGTTTCATATAAGAACAATGAACCAAGAGTCTTTTTCTCCAATTTTGATGGCAGTCAGAGAAGTTAGTAATACTTGGAAAGGACTTTTCCAAGCAGGCTGAGTTCTTCATGTGCACTGAAAAATTCTTTACATACACCTTGTCTCCTGGGTATGGATCTGTAAGTTCAATTTTGTTATGTGAGGCTCTTCACTACAAGAAAGGGAGCAGAATACTTAGCAACAACAAGACATTGGGGTATGAAAAGGAGTAAGCTTCACCTCCAGATTCCTTGTAGTCCATTCTTCTACCTAGTGCCATCAGAAATCCTGATTACTTTGGCCATATCTCTGGCCATTCCCCTGGTCATTTTTCTGGGGCCCCTCAAAGTGATGACAGGTTCCTTGAGAGGTGTTATGGTTTGGGTTATGATTTACCTTGTTAGAATTATGAGCCTTGTTGGAGGTTCTATTATCATCTCTTCAACTTCTGTTCCTATTTTCCTGATTCTTCCATCTACAATTCATAGCTACATATTCATGTTTACCACATAAATAACATTGTGGTGATCTGCCAAGGTCCTTGCCATGTCTTTGAGAGGAGCCATGATTTCCTCAATTGAATTTGTTAAGAAAAGAGTTAAAATAACTGCCTCTTTCTCCCGGTCTAGTCTCATTTTTGTTTGTCTAATTTCTCCTTTTCAGCTTTTTTGGGAGTAAATTTCTCTCTCTCCAGTGTCACCTTTTTTTAAACATCATCTCTCAGTAATCTGGAGGTCAAAGACCACTGAGAAATTCAGGTATAGACAAGCCCTCAGAGAAGGAAACAACAAGACAGGAAACTTTACTTCCATAAGCACTGCCCCCCTGGGCAGCCCAGAAAAATTAAGAAACTATGGTTGGTTCCTGAGTTGTGACATATGAGAGTAGGTGGAGAAAAGAACTTATTAGAAGAGAACCAGCAGGAAATCGAAGACTTGGGCATGCATGTGAAAGAGTATAATGGGCCTTTGCTGTGTTGCAGCTAGAGGCCCATAAATGGCAACCATAGATTAGAAAGTTAAGTATCCTCTACTTCTCCTCTGCTTTTCTCTCTCTCTACTACTACTACTTTGATTTAATAAAATTTTTATGGTACTACCAGCCTCCTAATTTTAAATATTATAAACTTGTTCTTTTTCTTCCCTCTCATAGCCTTCAAAAATATTCACTGTTGTGCCCTTCCACTGCTCTATGTCCATGCAAGACCAGTAAAGACAGTTATTCTGAAAATACTCTTTAATTTTGGGTGAAGACTGATTTACAAAATGGTTTCTTATGATATGGGCATTCATTGGTTTTGAAACACCTAGTCCAAGATATCTTGCTTCTGATTGTACAATCCTATCATAAAAATGGGCTGGGAATTTATTTACTTCCTTATTAATATATTCTAATTTAATCCTGTTCTCTGGTCTTGAGGAGCAAGAATTCATCCCCCTTAATAAAAACATCCCGGGCTTCACATAGTTGCATATAGTCCTTAACTACATTCATGTCTCATTTTGGATCTTTTAAAGGCCTTTTTTTTTCATTCTCACCTTGAGAATTATCAGTAGCTGCAAGAATGACCTGTCTATCCCCTCAGTAAGTCAAGCATACATGAGATCCATTACATCAACCCAGCTTGGGTTATAAATCCTAAAAATATTTTCAAAGTTCTTGATCACAAGCAAGGGTTCAACATCCAAGGAAAAGGGAACATGATTTCTTATTGTTACTAAATTTCCTCTATGATCATGGTGGTAACTTCCCTCAGAGGAAACATGCCTTTACTTGGAGCTTCATTAGCTTCTACATCCAAGTCTGGAGTCTGAGTAGAGATGGGACAGAAAACACATGAAATGAGGGGAGAAGGAGGAAGAGAAAGAGAAAGGGGAAGAGCAGAAGGAAGGGGAGGGAGAGGAGGAGGAGGGAAAAAAGGGGAGGGGAAGGAGTAGAAAGAGGAAGAGCAGGAGGGGGAGGAGGAAAAGCAAGAGGGGAAGAGGGAGATGGAGAAAAATGAGGAGCAAGAGTAGAAGCAGGATGGGGAGGGGTCAAAAGAGAAAGAGAAGGATAGAGAGGTGGAGCAGGAGAAGGAGGAAGAGGATGGAGTTCAAGAGAAGGAGAAGGAAAAGGAAACAGGGCACAGACCCTGGGAAGAGTGGAGGCAGGGGCAAAAGGAAAGGGTATAATCAGTGAGAATGGAGGAGAATTGAAAGATGAAGTCCCAGAGCCAGATCTTCATAAAGAAATGAAGCAAAGGTCTGGGAGGAGAGAAACAGGAGGTTTAAGATGTTTAACAGTTTGGGGGAGCAATTGGGTTCAAATGACTCTGGTTGAGTAGAATATTCAATGAAAAAAAACCCAAACAAACCAGTAAGTCAGTTCCTTGGGATTCTTTTTTTTCCTATAGCCATCTTTAAATCCTTGATGCCTTATAGACAAATGAATCATATGTAGACCATGAGAAAACCCATTCTCCCCAGGAAATCAGTATCTTACAAAGAGGACTTTATTTTGGGATCTATTTTGGAATTTTTTCCAGGCCTCTGGAGAATTTCCCATTTTCTAAATGTAAAAATTCCCAAAAAGAGAAAGGGGGGGTGAGGGGATCAGGTTTTCCAATCTTATTGTAGGATTTACCCTCAAGAGGTCACTTTTTAAAACTTAACTTTCATTTTTTTTCCTAAAGAGGGCTCATTTTTAAAAATCTCCTTACTTTTCAAGCTAACACGTGTTCTCTATACATCAAGCTAAGAATTGGATAATTTTAAGGTGACAATAGAAATAAAAAGGAAAATCATTATCTCCACTCAAATCTCTCTGATCCCTCATTCTCTGGGACTGAACTAAAAGCTTTCCACTATCCTATCCCCCACAGCCCAACAATCTACTTTAAAATAACACAAGGATGAAGTTTTCCCATTTCAGGAACCTCAAACAACAAAAAAAAAAGAAATGTTATTTTCTAGTAAGTTACTTTTGCGGAAAACTGAGAGGAAGAGGAAGAGAAAGAAAGGGGGAAAAATCAGAAAAAAAATCATGAAGAAGGAATATCTCCATCTTCATGGTCAGCCAAATTGTTATGAGTAAAAATTAATCTTGGAAACTTTATACTAAATTTATGAGTATTTACTGCTAAAGAGAAAGAAAAAGAGAAATAAGGTTTCTAGCCTTTCTAACTTAAAGTAAGATCAGGTCCAAGATTCCAGCCCTGTGTGGTCCCTTTCACACCATACACAGATAAGCCAGATACCAGGATAGCTTATATAGGGAGAGGCCAGGAAGCCAGGACCTCCTCAAGCTTCCCCACAATGGCTTTTCAAGACTTGCCTAAGCCCCTCCCCAAGACCCTTCAATTGGCTCATGGCTTCCATAACTCATATTTCCATGTCCTCTGGGACTTTCACAGTCAGAAATTTGACCTTCCCTTTCTGGCAGGCACTTGACTCTGTGACTCCTGTGGTGAGTCTTTCCAGGAATGGACTGGGTTGGAGATCCCCCAGATATTTAATTCACACATTTCCATGTAGATTATCCATTTTCCTAGTACCTATAAACATTCCCATGTCTCCTTCATATTCAAAAATCCTTTAATGAGTCCATCCATCCCCACTATCTATAGTCCCATATTTCATCACTGTTGTGGACAAAATCCTCGGTAGGGTCGAAAACACTTTTTCAAATTTTCTTCACACTTTTTTATTTACTTTCTAAAGAGTTATCTATAATCTCATCATTCAACTCAAACTTCTCTCTCTGAAGTTACTAATTTTTCTTTTCAAATCTCATACTCCTTTCTCAGTTCTCATTCTTCCCAACTTCTCCTCATTCTTTGATACTATTATCTCCTTCTTCTTAAGGTCTTAGTCTCTCTAGATTTCTAGGATACTACTCTCACTTGATTCTTCTCCACCCTGACACTACTTCTCAAGCTCTTTGGCTGAATTTTCATCAAGTTCAATATCACTATTCATAGATGTCCCACCTGACTGTATCCTGGGACCTCTTCTTTCCTTATTCCTCTATATTCTTTAACATAGTGATCTCATCAATTCTGTAGATTCATTTCTATTTCTACTTGATAATTCCCAAATCTTTTTTATCCAGCCTAAACATCTCCATCATCCTCCAGCCTCACATCTTCAACTGTTTTTCAGATATCTCAAACTGTATGTTCTCTAGACATCTTAAACTCAACACGTCCAAAATTGAACTAATTGCTTTTCTTCAAAAATTTCTCCCCTTCCAAATTTTCCTGTTACTGCCATAGACACTGGAATACACCTAAGCTTGCAATGTATGTGACATGTTCAACTCATTGCTTTCTCTCACTATCATCACCATTTCCAATATGTATCCAAGATTTAATGATTTTACCTTTACATCATCTCTCAAATATGTCTTCTCTCTTCTGATAACTGCCACCACTATAGTGCAAGCACTCATCAATTTACTCCTACACTATTTCAGTAGCCTGCTATTTGGTCTACCAGTTGCCACCAGTCTCTCCCCACTCTATTCTATAATGTACTTGACTGTAGATTATAGTAATCTTCCTATAGCACATATCTGACTATGTAAGTCCCTTAACTCAATAAAACTCCAGTGATTCCCTATCACCTCCAGAACGAAATATAAAATTCTCTTTTTGGCATTCAGAATCCTTTATAAACTTCCTCTCCAATACCTCTCCAGTCTTCTTACACATTATAATGCCCTTTCCCATGTATTCTATGATCCACTGACATTGAATTCCTTGCTCTTCAAATGTGGCACTTAATCTCCTGACTCCAAGCATTTGGGGGGGGGGGCTGTTCCCCATACTTAGTCTTCTCTCTCTCATTTTTGCCCCTTGACTTCTTAAACTTCTTTTAAGTACCATTTAAAATTCCACTTTCAGAAAGCTTTCCCCAATCCCTCTTAATTCTAGGACTTTCCCTGTATTGATCATTTCCCATTTATCCCATATTAAACTTGTATTTTCATGATTATTTACATATCATTGCCTCATCAACTCCTCAAAAAACAGGACTGTATTTTGCTTTTCTTTGTATTCCCAGTGCTTGGTACAGTATGTGGCACATAGTACGTGTTTAATAAATATTTATTTCCCAAATGACTAGCATGAGTTTTCATATCTGTCATGCATCCATTTGGAACTCATTGTTGTAGTTGGTGTGAAGCATGAGTCTAAACCTAATTTCTGCCAGTTGTGCTTTCCAGGTTTCCCAGAAGTATTCTACATCTCTGGATTCTTTAGGCTCTTCTCAGGATTTTCCAGAGATGCCTTTTATGGATCTTGTCCACCAGGACAAGTGAGAATCTAGGTAGCAACCCAGAGGAGGCACAATATATACTTATAATAGTACATGTCATCTCCCCTGATGAGATATAAACTCCTTGAGAGCAGGAGTTGTTTCATTTTTCAGTGTATCCTCCACATCTAGCGAGTTCTGACATAATTGATTGATTAGAGCTAATTCCTCCCCATTGGAAGTCTTCAGGAAGCTAAATTACTGAGTATAGTTGAATAAAAAGTCTTAGGATCTTAGACCTTGGTTTAGGTCTTTCAATTTTGAAAGCTTTTATTTCATAAAGGGCAGAGATGATGAACATTTGCATTTGCAAATTCTAAAGTATTACATAAAGAGAAGTAGCCATCATTATTATCTCATTCTCATCTTTTAAATTGGGTTCAAAGAGAAAACTTCCTGGGGCAAGTCACTGTACTGATTTTCCTTTATGTTTTACAGACTTATAGAAATGGATAGAATAATTGCTTTTTACAGGTGAATAAAAAAGATTTGAATTTAAAACCATCCTCTGTCAGTTTGTTGAAAATTCCTAATACAACTCTAGTAGCAAATAGAATAAAAATTCTGATGACAGCAATTACAGTATTCTGTTTATATCTCATTAGAATTCTGCTAGAAACAGCTTAGGGAAAAATTACTACACTTACTATCATACTTTAAATTTTTTTAGTACGTCTGAACATCAAAACACCAAAAAAAAGAGAACTTTTCCACACACTAAAAAGAAAGGGAAAGGTAGATTACATGTGAAAACATAATCTATTATATAAAACTTATGTTAAATTTATGTATATATATATGCACATATATTTGTGTGTATCTATGTGTATATGTTATCCAAAAAAATCCTGATATAAATTTAAGCTATTAAAACTTAAGATTTTAAGTTAAATATAGCAACGCTGAACTTTTGGAATACAATGTATGACACATACAATGTTATTTTCAAAGCTGTTCAAATGATCTGTATTTCCTTCTGAACTGTAATCCTTTTTCAAATTTAATATTCTGTAGAATATTGATAACTAATAAAAATAACTGCTTTTTGTCATTATTTTAGCTTTTATTTTAGAATGTGAACTCATCTTTTTTGTCTTATTAAAAGCATTCTTAGCACAACTCCATTAGTAGACAGGATGACAGTGATATCTGCCTCATCCTATTCCTATATTATCTTAATTTCCTCTGCTAAGTCTCTATATTTTAGAAACACTTCATTCCACACAACTTGAAAATGATGAATGTTTTATATGATGACATCAATTTTAAATGCTGCTAAAATTTTAAGAATCAATTTGAGGGAAATTGTAGGAAAAGTTTCAGACTGAAAATGTTCTGGTTCTAATGTTTATTGACTGACTTCTCAAAGTTATTTTAAGATCTGTATTTGGGATTCATCATCTCTCAGGCCATGGAAAATAGTGAGCTGCTAGTCACTAGGTCGTATCTTGATAGGTATTCAGTAGGTGCTAAAATTTCATAGCCTGCAAAACAACTTTCTGTAGCTGCTTTAGTGTGATAGATGTGGGTTTCTTTCTATTAGTGTTTCTGCAATCTGCTTTGTGCATTTTTTTCATTTTTGAAAATACACAGTCAGGGGGCAGCTGAGTGTCCCACCTGGAGTTGAGAGGACCTGGATTCAAGTGTGGCCTCAGACATTTCTTAGCAGTGTGACTAGTCAGATCATTTAACCACCATTTGTCTAATCCTTGCCTTTCTATCTTGTTACTAAAATAGAAAATAATGGTGGGGAGGGGAGTTTAAGTGCACATTTAGACTCTTATTTTATAGCTCTTGATTGTTTTAAATATTTTATTGCTATGAGGCTTTTATTTTAGGAAACTCATGAAGCCCCTTATGTAACTGATAAAGACTATAATTTTTCTCAGTTGGAAGGAAGGACTAAAAGATAATGGAAGGCAGAAGCTGTGTGAGACTGGAAATCTGGGAGCTTTTGACCTTCAAAGAAGAGATGAGGATAAGAGGATAAGGAACTGAACTCAATATAACCATGAGCTATTAGAATCTTGTCTGGTTCATTGACCATTTGTGGAGTGTTCTGATGGAATTCACTGCCTCCCAGGGACTAGACAACCCTAATTCCTCTTCACTTCCTTCCTCTTTCCAAGCCCCATCCTGCTTGGTCAAGGATTACTATTAACTCTTGTATCTGCACTTTTATAACAAGTTTAGTCTTTGGGTAAAGAAAGGCTGATTTTGAATAACTGTTTCCTATAAATGAGTGAGCTCTACCATTAGAAAGGAGAAAGGGGAACATCTGAATGAGTAGCCCTAGTATTGACCACAGCCTCTAAGAAAGCTTTCCCTTTCTCCCTGGAACCACAAAGAATGTCTTCATTAGTCTCATGACATATTCAGTCGGTTTTCTGTTTAATAGCTTTATATTTGACTATATCTTGCCTACAATAGACAGGGGAATTACAAACATCACCTCCCTTCATCAGTTCAATTTGACCTGAGTTCAAGCTAGATGCTTTCATTTACTATCTGTTCTTGGTCTATAGAAAGAAGTTTATAGGATTGGGCGCAAGAAAACATTTCAAAATCATTCAAATAGCTTGTAGTAGCTATTTAATATATTTTTGGCAGAGCCTTTTTACCTTAATGTCATCCATGTTCATGCAGTGATTCATGACATATTATGGCTCTACTCCCTATTTAATTTCCAAGCCATACTTAGTTATTTTCAAGAAAAATGATAATGGAATTAAAGAAGAATCGTAATAGATTGAAACTGTCTACCTATAAAGCACCTGTCAATTTTTCTTGGCATTATTGTGTTTTAACACAAGCAGGGAATAGTTTTCCCCAAGGATGTTAATGACTTGAACTTTGTCACTATACTTGAGCCTAATTTCTCTACTTGAAGTACATGGGTATGGAATCTAAGTTAATGGATTAGCAGTAATGGGAGCAATGGGATTTCAGGAAGTTTGTTTAATAATTACTAAATTAATAATAACCTGTTCCCTTCAACTTTTCCATATCCTCTTTCTCTAATAATAATTATTATTAAAATAGCATTACTTAACACCTACTACATTCCAGGAACTGTACTAAGCACTCTATAAATATCTCCTTTGATCCTCACAAGAGTACCAAGAAGGTAAGTGGTTATTATTATGTAAAAATTAAATTATATCTCTAGTAATAAAAATATTATATTTTAAAAGAGGTTTATTAAGGATTATTAAAAATCAATGAATAAAGAAGATACAAAATATGAACCACGTGCCCATGGCTGATTAGCCACTTCAGAATCCCTGCTTTTAGCTTACTTACTACATCTTTGCAAAGGCAGGAAGAGAAGAGAAAGAAGAGGGAGAGGTAGGTGTTACTGCCAGTTAAATACTAATTGTGATCTCGCCCAGGTGGAGACTCAGGTGAGATTATAGAGAATTCTGGGAAATACCAAGGACTTCTGGGGATTGAAGTCTAGGGTTCAAATCTCCATTTTTACAATTATCTCCATTTTACAGTTGGGTAACCTGAGATAAACAGGTTAAGTGACAACCTTACATAGCTAGTAAGTATCTATGGCTAGACTTCAATTCATATCTTTCCGATTCTAAGCCCAGAAATCTATCCACTGTATCATCTAGTTGCCCTTATATTATTTTTGAAATGTTTATAGCTATAAATATTATACATCCATTAAACAATGATGTAATTGGCACACATTTGAACGAGTCATCATTATGACAGCTACATGAAGTTTTCTGTTAAGAAAAATGTTATCAGACTTGCAACTCAGTTAAAGCTGGTCACACACCCTCCTAGTAAGTAATTCACATACCTCAAGAAAGTGTTTGAACCCCTAATTGTGGGTCTTCTCAAGCCCTATTTTTTCCAGTTTTTCAGAGAAGCTAGAGTTTCAATAACCTCCTAAGATATAAGCATCCTTTCATTCATTACAATAAGATGTATAGACTTTCTGCCTTTCATTTAATATGTGCCTTTTCATTATGTCAAATTTCTTACAACTGAGTAGATAACTGGAAGTTTTTTACAACTTCCTTCTCCAGTGGCTCTCCCTATTCTGATTTCCCTGCTTCTCAAGAATATGGTCAAATGTGAAAAGGATTATTTTGTTCTTTGAGCTGCTCTGACATCTTGTACCTTTAGTATTTTTTTTTCAATTTATGATTAAGGGAATATAAGATTTCTGAAATACCTTGTTTCCCTTTTTTTCCTTTGTTTTATTTGCTTAACCCTCATTTGGGCAGTATGGCAATCCTATTCAAAATCACTTCAAAAATCAGTGTTGCTTTAATCATCTATTGTTTTGGAGTTGTGTTTTTGGAGTTTGCATTAAATGAAGATCTTCGATGACCTCAGGAACTTCAACTATTTCTTTCTCTCTTTAGATTTTAGGAACAACTCAATTCAAACTAATCTAGGTAGAGGCATCATTAAGCTATTTTCTTACATTTGCCCTGCACTGGTCTACAATGTATTATTGTGACTTGGAACTGGGAGTATTATTGACAAAAAGCTATAAGATGCCCTTTCCTGGAACTAGTAAGGTCTAGTGTGTGACGAAAGTATTCATAGCCTATGTGCATTCCATATATGCTTGTGATTTGTCCACTTTAGTATTGGCATTATCTGCACAGAAGCATTTCCTGAAGGCAGGAGGCATGGTAGATAGCATATAGAGCAGCGGTTCTCAACCTCTCAATTTGTAGCAATGAGAATACATAATGCATATCAGGTATTTGCATTCCGAATCATAACTGTAGCAAAATTGCAGTTTTGAAGTAGCCACCAAAATAATTTTTTGGTTTGGGGTCACTGCAACATGAGGAACTGTATTGCAGGGTCACGGCATTAGAAAGGTTGAGAACCACTGATTTAAGGCCTTGAAGTTAAAAGACTAAGTCCAAATTCTATTTCAGACCCTTTACTAGCTTTGCAACCTTGGGCAATATTTTAACTTCTTCCAGCCTCAGTTTTGTTATATGTAATATAGCACCCAATTTTACATGGCTATGATCAGTATCAAGAGATATTTGTAAATGCTAGCAAACATACATAAATGTAGATGTGTGTATATTATATATGTAGTTATATTATTATTAACCATTATTATTATTATTATTAATTATTTCTGATCCAGTCCAGTTTATCTTGCCTTCTTGTATACCAGAATATGAAGTGTTTCTCACTCGATTATAGTGCATGTCAGCAATTATAATTTCATGTAGAGCCAAAATCCCAAGTAGAACCCAATCTATCTGTTTCATTGATTCTTAGAACTAGTTGCCTCACACTGACCAAGGTCCTATCCCAATCTTAATACTATTGCTAGGGCCAGTTCTTCAGTATTTGAGTGTTCTAGTCAGACCTTAATAGCTACCTTAATGACTTCAGGAAACATTAAGCCCCCACTATAGCAGTCCAGTTCAGATGTTCATACATTGCCATTGTCTTCCCTCTCACTACCTCTTAGTATGGACAATAGGTTAGACTTGTCATACTTTGAGGGTTCCTGTCAAGCCTTCAGATCTTCTTTCCTCTTTTTTTCTTTCTTTCTTTCTTTCTTTCTTTCTTTCTTTCTTTCTTTCTTTCTTTCTTTCTTTCTTTCTTTCTTTCTTTCTCTTTCTTTCTCTTTCTTTCCTTTCTTCCCTTCTTTTTTCCTTCCTTCCTTTTTTCTTTCTTTCTTTCTCTCTTTCTTTCCCTCTCTTTTTCTCTCTTTCTTTCTTTCTCTCTTTCTTCCTTTCCTTCTTTTTTCCTTCCTTCCTTTCTTTCTTTCTTTCTTTCTTTCTTTCTTTCTTTCTTTCTTTCTTTCTTTCTTTCTTTCTTTCTTTCTTTCCTTCTTTCTTTCTTTCTTTCTTTCTTTCTTTCTTTCTTTCTTTCTTTCTTTCTTTCTTTCTTTCTTTCTTTCTTTCTTTCTTTCTTTCTTTCTTTCTTTCTCCCTTTCTTTCTCTCTCTCTTTTCCTGTTCCTCTTCCTCCTCCTCTTCCTTTTTCTTCTTCCCCATCCTTACCATTTTATTAAATTAGATTTTTATTATCATTAATTCTTTAAAGCAGCATTTCGTTCTGCTAAATCAAATATATTTTTAGAGTAAGAAAAAATAGTATAGTGGCATCTTGAGCATTCTTTCCATCTTGGAGTCAATTATGTGTTCTGCTATAGGATGTTGTTCATGAAAGCTTATCTATTCTTTTGTAATTTCTTCAAGTTTGATTTCATTACATAATTAGCTTATTTTCATAAAAATGTTATAAGGATAAAAAATAGTTAATTAAATTGAATTGCACAATTGATAGAGCACTGCTTGTGGAGTCAGGAAGAACAATGTTCCAAACAGGATTCAGACACTTACTAGATCTGTAACCTTGGGCCAGTCACAACCTTTTGTCCTAGATTCCTCAACTATAAAATGGGAATACTACCAGCGAACATAGTTGTGAGAATCAAATGAGATAATATATGTAAAGTGTTTTAATGCACTACCTGGGGCATAGTGGGAACTATAGAAATTCTAGTTATTGTTGTTGTTATATTTTCCTTACTATATTTTTGTCTTATTAGTAGCCATGATTTTTTCTCATGATTTAGTATCTTCTCCTCTTATAAATATCTTGAAAATTTATATTTTGGTGCCCTCAAAAAATTCAAACCCCAAAATGTGCCTACTCTATTGAGACATAGTTTAGTCCAATTGCTTTACCATCCTTTTTTTTTTCCTTTGAGGCACTTCTGCTTACTCACATCACATATTGGGGACTATTTTATGGTAGCAACATGGTTACTAATTTCTTTTTAAGTATCTATGCTGATCTTTTCCATTTTCATCTATTGTATTTCTGGCTTTACACGAATGTTCTTGTGACCATCTAGTTTAATTAAGTTTCTCATCAAGTTTTCTATAAACTTGCTCCTCCACTAATTCTTTCCCTATTATAAGGTGATTTTCTTCAGAAACATCTCATTATCCTGCTCCATAAGGTTTTAGAAATAAGTTTATGTTCTAAATTAGTATTGACTGTAGCTATTTATTTATTTGCCAGAGAGTTCAAGTGTTCACTGACTCAGATAATTTCCAAATTATCTTGGCTCCCTCATTGGGATGATTGATTTACATCAATTTAAGTGGTATTTTTAGGAAACAATGATCATGTCAATGACTATTCCTTTATCTGTGTCCCATTTGAGAAACATAAAAAATGTGATTAAATACATCATGGAAGAGCTGCTTTAATTTCAGGACATGTTATATCTTTTTTTCAAATTGCTGTGAATTTTGACATTTATTCTCACAAGCTAAAAAGTCTGGCTGTACAATAAACAGTTGATTTGGAAATTACTACTTGCAAAGTCTTCCCTTATCTGCTAAGATAATAATCATTACTTTTGAGGGGATGGTAATAAGCATTTAGTATATGACTACTATGTACTAGGCATCATGCTAAATGCTTTGTAAATATTGTCATTTGATCCTCACAAGCCTGGAAGGTTGGCACTGTTATGAAGTTGAGGAAACTGAGGCACACAAAGGTTAAGAGTCTTGCCCAAGGTCACACAGCTAATAACTGCCTGAGGTTGGATCTGAACTCAGGTCCTCCTGACTCCAGGCCCAGCACTCTATCCATTTTACCACCAAACTGTAATTTGGTGCTCATTGCTTATTTACTCTCTTTTTGAAAAAATATCCTTGTTAAATAGCATGAGGCTTCTATAAGGGCATTTTAGATTACTACATTAGTCTCTTTGGTGCCTTAAACTTGAGATTCTTCTTTAACATCAGTGAAAAAATTGTCATTTCAGTGACCAGCTCAAGGCTTCTTGGAGTTGCATAAGGGGCACTATTAGATGATTAAAAGTGCCAAGATCCTTGTGTTCTTCACTTTCCCCTTGCCTGTGGTGACATCTTGTGTCCACAGTCTCCACGTGGCTTCTGTCCCCTACTTGATTGAGACTTTCCTAATGGAGGAATGATTGCCATCTCTCTGTTCTATCTGCCTCATGATCCTTGAGTTCTTATTGGGACATCGTTACTGAGAAAAACTAATAAACCTATTTGGGGAAATGTCTTTTTGACCAGAACATGAACTCCTCATCCCTATACTTGGAATGATCTAAATTATAACATGATTGTAATCGTTTAAGAGGCAAATGACTTGGCATATAGTCTAGGCTCTGTCAATAAATTGCCATGTGACTTGGGGTAAATGTCTTTGATTCTATGGATCTAATTTTCTTTGTAAAAAAAAAAGGTTAATAAAATTAGTCTTTGAGGATGAACTCTTATCTTGGGGGATTTTATATGATATGCAAACTCTCAAATTTCCAGGTTAACTGCAGGAAATTCATTTCAACAATTTGACCATTGTTTAAGACACAGTATTAGTCAGTGTAGTGGAGTAGAAAGGGTCCTGAATTTGGAGTCATAAGACCTAAGATCAAATTCTGGGTCTCCTACTTACTTACTACTTTTAAGACCTTGGGTATGCACCTTCATCTCCTTTGGCCATTGTTGTTCATTGTTGAGTCCTCTTTGAAATGAAAGCTTGTGATTTGATGGCTTCTGATGTTTTTATCAAGTCTAAAATATGTTCTTTTTTAGCTCTTTATATTTTTTAATAATTTTAAACTGTGATCTTAAGGTTCTATGATCCTGTGATCGCTGAGATATTTTCTAGTTCCGAGATCCCTTCCAGTTCTAACTTCTCTGTCCAAAAATGAGTTTATCAATATCTCTTACAAAACATTTCTTCTTCCTTTCTTCTCCATTTCTGGCAGTGCCATCACCCTCCTTCCTCTCACCGAATTGAAAAATCATAGAGTCACTTAGCTTTTATATATCCATCTGACATATTCTGTCAGTCAATATTCTATTGTTTCTTGCTTTCAGCCATCTCTCTCATCCATCACCTTCCAACTAATCTAATTCTTGTCATGTTAAGACTTCTCCTGGTATAATGGGTAGACATAAAGAGGACAGTGTGTTTCAGTGATCATGAAAGCAACTGAAGCAGGTGCCATAAAGTGCTTAGAGACTGGTCAGACATCCAACACTACATCCCAAGCTATCTCCACTCATCTTGGCTTTTGTTCTGCTTTTAGACATCAATGCCTCTGCTCTGGAAAACAATGAGACTGAAAACTGTGCAATTCTGTCTCACTTAACACCAATTCACAAGCACACTGTGATGTTCTTGGTCTTCTTTGAAAAGGATTGACAAACAGCAACTCTGCTTCTGGTTCGCAGAGGGATATTTCTATCCAATAATTGGTGATGTGGAATTGAGCCTTAGAATAAAAATTAGGACTAAGTACATAGATTCAAGAGTCATATAGAGATGATGGTTGGACCCATAGAAACTGGTAACCAAAGAAGATATACTGAAAAAAACAGGTCTCTAACTGAGAGATCAAGGTGGATAGATGGTGCAAATCCCCCTTAGAGAGCTTCCTAGATGCCTAATTGTTGTCTCTGAGTATCTCAGCTCCCTATCTGTGAGAAGAAAACAGGTTTCCCTCACTGGCCAGTAGAGCACAAAAACCCTAGAGACTATATTATAGGGAGAAACAGTATCTATTTTGTTGTAGATCAAGGTTAGGAAGTGAGGATTAGGGAAAAAAAAAGTTTCCCTGGCTCTAATTTTCTTAACTCACACCCCTCAGAACTAAGTTCATCGCAAGATGAATGCTTCTGGTCTTCAGGCTCCCTGTCAGCTCCCTGTTTCTGGCTAAATGTCCCCAAAATCTGACTATCTGTCTGATTATAATCCTCAGTTTCTCCCAAAGTTGTCTCAAAATGGTGCTGAGTCCACCCAGCTGGGTCTGAACCCTGAAGAAAATCCTCAGAGCCCAAGAGTCAGAATTTCAAGGTAAAATCGCCAGGCAAGTTGACACACACAGCAGAGATAACTAATTCTTCTCTAGGATGTTCACCAGCTAAACAGGAACCTCAGGAAAATAATTTGAAGGTTTCCCTTCATCCACCAAAAGTTTGAAGTAGGAAAGCTCACAGAAGCAGCTCTTCCTCACCAGCTTGGGCAGGAAGTCACAATTGTACTTTCAAAACTCTTTTTCCTCTGCTCCCTGCATCCCAGAATTCTCTCTCCGGAGTTCCTAGTGTGTGCCCATGCTAGCACCTTAAAGACAACCTTCAACTTCTCTTAAAACTTACGCTTATCTCTGTGATTCTACTATTACAATAGAGATAAGAAAAGTGAGGTCAGCATGAGATTCAGAGGGAACCTGCAAAGGAGTAGTCTCAGGTAGGAGAACCAAGAAATAGAGTAGGAATGTGAAAAACCAGAGGAGACAGCATCCAAGATAAGAAAGTGGACATTAGGGTCAGAGATTGCAGAGAGTTCTAAAAGAATAAGCAATGAGAAAGAGGCATTGGTTTGATAATTAAGAAATCTTGGGTAACTGGTGAAAATAGTTTGGGTTAGTTTAATAACAGAAATGCTGCCTTGGGAGATGAGGGAATGGAGCCTCAGACTTACAAGTGGAAGGCTATGGGACCAACCCAACCCCTTTCCCCAATCCCTGTCAAGACCAATAGCCCCCCCTTTCCCCAGCACCTGCCTGTGCCTGAGACAAGAACTGCCACAAAAGCAACAGCTGGCAGAACACCAAGATTTCCCTATCAGGCCTCCTGCATCACTGACCATCAGGCCTGAGAACTTCCCACCCCCAGAGAATGAGAATATCAACCCCCTCACGCTCATCAACTTTGACCAATAGAGGCAACACAGGTTAGCTCATCCCAGACAAGCACCCTATAAAAGATTGCCCCCTTCTCCACCCAGGTGGAGACCCCTAGCCATGCACAGGTTTTAGGCTCCACTGTCACTCCTACCTCCTTCCCCGCCGCCCCAGGATTTCATAGCCACCTTTACTAGCACTGGGCCTCCCTACCGCTTCTTCCCTTGCCACCTCTACACCTTTCCCTCTTTCCTTTGGCACAAGAAAGCCTTGCTATACACCACCTCGCTCTCATCTCATCTCTCTTGGATTGGAGCCCTGTCAGTAGGACTGACAACGAGGTTCCTTCCAACCCTGGACACTTTCTTCCTGGGATTAATACTCAATCGCCTCATACCAGGAAGGAACAGAAACATAAGAAACAATGTAAAACCCAGACTGAGGAATGCCTAGGCAGGACTTTGTTTTCATAACTATGTGATACTCTAGATGACCCATCCTCCCCATCCTTCATGGGAAGTAGCTTGAAATGGTACTGACACCATCTGTTACCAGAAAGGAAAGAACTGCAGGGGTGGAGTCACTCCCTTTGAAAATTTTGGCTGAAAAATTGATTCTTCCTATTTAGTGGCCAATAAGAAAATTGCTTTTATTTCAAGAAATTGCTCACTTCAAAGGGTAAATAAACTCTTAGTTTTGAGTCACACATGGTCAGAAATAGAAAGGAAAGCTCTGAGCATGTTCCATGTTGCTCTTGTTTACATTGTGAAGGTAGACTGGAATGTTTTCGGATATTTCCAGGCTGAAGCATAATCTTTTCCTCAGGGAGCAATTTTGGGTTCTTTCTAATAGTTACAAGATATTCCTAGAAAATTCTTGGCTGTCATAGGAACCTTTCAGTTCACTAAGCCACCGGTAGTTTGCCCACAACTTTCTATCATCAGCACTTAATTTGTGCTTTCCCTCTACATGGTAACTACAAGTCTCTAAGAATCCATTAATCCATGTTGGTGTCAGCGTAACATAAAGGAAAAATAGTTACTTGAGTAGAGGAAAGATGTTCTAGAGTCAAGAAGGACCCAAGAATTTCTGGCTTTTCAGTGACTGTAATTAGCACACACATTTAAGCTACAATAATCTTATTTCAAACTCAATATTTACAAAAATAAACTCACTCAACCTAAAATTGATTTATGTTTATTTATCTGTATGTGTGTTATTTCCCCCAGTGAAATATAAATTCCTTGAGGGTAATAAGTTTGAAACAGAGAGAGAAAATTTGGAGCTCAAATTTTTTTAAAAAAAAGAATGCCATAAATTTTATATATAATTGGAAATATATATTTACTTTTTGAAATTTAATTTGCATTATTAACACTTTCTTAAGTTTGGACAATCAAGAAAACAATAAATCTAGCCTTGATTTCAGAGGTATAAATGTTTAAGATGAAAATTTAACTTCTGGTTCTCCCAAGCTGGTTTAGACTGCACCTACCATACCCTGTTCATAGGTAGGAAAACTAAGATATTAAAAAAAAGACTTGAACAATGCCACTCAGCCAAGTTGTCATGTGTCTCTTGATCCCACTCTATTCCTTTCCCTATTTTTCATCTCTGTAACAAACTTTTATTGAATGTCAATCTTTTGGAATCAAATGATTTAGAAGTGGAAAGGTTCTTAGAGGTTAAAAAAATCAAATATTTTAAGAATAAAAAAGAAAATTGAAGAGTTCTCTATAGCACTTAAAATTTAAATGACTATCCCAGTGTCATATACCCACAGTGTGTCAAAGGCAAGATTAAAACCCAAGCCTTCTTGGCTTCAAGATCAATTCTATATCCACTATGCCAACAATACCTTTCAATAAGTACTTGCTAAATTGAATTAAAATTCTTCTCTAAATCTGTTTCAATTTTCCTTTCTCAGTTGATTGCACCCCCATCCTTTCAAGCACAATATCTTAGAACCACTTTGTTTTTTCTTTCTTCCTCACTTTTACATCCACAGTTACCAAGTCTTATTATCATTCCTACCTCCTACCTCCACAATATCCTTCTTATTCAGCCTCTGTTTCTATTCATGTTAATGCCACACTATTAGTGGACCTCATCCTTACTCACTTAAGCTATATAGAATATTTAGTAGATTTTTGTGCATTCAAACTGTTCTTCCTACTTGCAGTCTAATTCTACCCAGAGTCTAGCTCTAAACTCATTCTTTACACTGTTGAGTTATGCAAATCAGTCTCCATTACCTCCACATATCCTTCCCTGGCTCCTCTTTTCCTAATCAGGTAAACAAGGTCTCTTAAAATTTCTCATAAAGCTTCTCTTAGGTCTCTTCTCTATACATATCTCACTCTTCCCTTCTAACACAATGTTCATACAACATTTCCCCATGAGATTGTAAATGAGAGTTTGCTGAAGTTGAATTCTAATGGGGAATTATAGCATAGAGGCTGACAATGGGATTTTAAAGGCTATGCCAATAGGAACACAAACTCTAGTGAGTAATTCTAAGCTTAAAAGATAATACCTGATGTCCAAAACATAGCTTATTTAATTATCTAGGCTGTATTGGATTGGGGGAGGATTCATCAAAAGCAGGATGGCCAGAATAAATTGCTTGTCCATGGTGACCCATTAAATACTAAGTCCTGTAAGACTTTTATGGCTTCAGTAGTAACAGCATCAGAGTAGTACAAATAGGAACTGATGGCACTAATGTATAGCATCTAGACCATTTTGAACATTGAATTAATACTATTCTATTAATAAAGGTATTTTATCTTGAGTCGATAAACTTTGTTTTTTTTCAAATATTTCAATAACTGTACTTCAATATAATTGGTTTCCTTTGTAATCCTACACATTTGACTTTATGTATTTAAAAACATTATTCTCAGAAGGAGTCCATATACTTCACCAGATTACCAAAAGAGGGGCATAATTGGAAAAAAAACTGGAAGAACCCTTGTCTGAAAGTGAGACTCTTAATATTGATATGACTCATTTCCTCCAAAAGAACAAATTATTGTTCATTACCTAAAGATTTCATATTTAAATGGAACAAGAAGATGAGGAAAGAAATTGCAGACAATTAGAAAAGTGGTTCATGCTCGTGTTGGCAAAATATTGGAAAATGAAAGGGTGTCCCTTGATTGGGGAATGACTGAACAAATTGTGGTATGTGATAGTGATGGAATACTATTATGCTGAAAGGAATGATGAACTGAAAGAATTCCATGTGAACTGGAACAGCTTCCAGGAACTGATGCAGAACGAAATAAGCAGAACCAAGAGAACATTATACACAGAAAGTGAAACATTGTGGAACAATACAATGTAATAGATTTTGTTAATACAAGACAATCCCAAGGGACTTGTGAGAAAGAATCTTTACACATCGAGAGAAAGAACTGTAGGAGAAGAAACACAGAAGAAAGGCACATTACTTATCTCTTTATATGAATATATGATTTGGGGTTTTGGTTTTAAAAGATTACTCTATTGCAAAAATGAACAAAATGAAAATAGGTATAAGTGATAACATTTTTATAAACCAGTGTAAATGTTTATTGGATCCAGGAGGTGGTAGGGGAAGGAAAGAAAATGAAATATGTAAACTTGGGAAAAAAAATTTTAAAAACATTTTCTAAAAGAATATACTAACTACAACAATAAAAAACAATGACAATCACATGCAAAAAAAAAGTTGCTCATAGATTCTTCTTGAGAAATGAATAGAAGAGCTCAATTATCTGATCAATCAAAAGTAACTTATTAAGCCCTTACTAAGTCCTAGACACTGGGTTAGGTGCTAGTGATACAAAGACAAATATGAATAGTGCTTTCAGTGCTTTCCTTCAAGGAGCTCATATTCTACTCATAAACTATGAACACAAATAAGTGTTATATAAATATATAATATAAATATATATATAAATATATAATATTCCTCAGGATGTACAAATATATCATACAAATGATATATTTAATATATACTATGAATAATATATAATATAAATATAAAAAATATATAAATAAATGCAAAATAATTAGAGAAGAATATTATTTTTATACTTTTTGAAGAAGGAGGAGGCCCTCAGGGGAGACAACATGTGCATATCTAAACATATACAAAATATATATGAAATATTAACAAGAACATTTTGGGACGGTAGGAGGTACCTGCATATAGAGGGATGATGAAAGGCCTCATTTAGAAGGTGATATTTTATTGGAATTTGAAAGAAAATTTGGTATTCTAAGAGATGGAAGTGAGGAGAGCACATTCCATACTTGATACACAACTTATGCAAAGATCTATGGGAAAATTCAGTATCAATCATGTTTGGAACACAAAAATATGGATATTTTGTCTAAAATATAGGTTATATGAATGGGGTAACACAAAAAGTCTGAAAAGGCAAGATGGAGTCAGGTTATGAAGCACTTTACTATCAAACAGAGGAATTTATATTAGCTCTCAGTCAACAAACTTGGTTTCATTATGTACCTAAAGGCAACAAGAAATATCATGAGATGTTTAGTCATCTCACCTTATAGTGATAGAGAATAAGCAAAAACACCACCATGAGGATAACTGGAATTTATCACCTTTAATACCTGAAAGATAGAGGATAAAAGAACAACCTTGGAATTAGGCACAGTAGAAGAATTAGTGATGACTTCTTGCAAATGTTTGCAGAGGGTTTCCTGATCACATTTAATTTAGAATAGATGGCCTCTAGTCATAGTTCCCTTCCAACTCTGATATTCTAAAATAAAATTGATTCTTTTTAACTAACATACTAGAAATAATTATTCATGTAGAGGTCATTTCCAAATTAGCTATATTCTGTTATTCAGGGTACTAATTAGAATAAAAGTCAGAATCCTCAACAAATCAGAAGGACAAAATATAAGAAGCCAATTGTAATAACTTGAAAGTGATGAATCTAAACAATCTGTTGACTCTGGGAGGAAATGGAAGATGGATAAAAGTAAGGACGTAGATTCCAATTTTCCTTATCCAGCTATCTTCCAGGAAACCTCATTCTACCTAGCTATCTTTCATTTTATTCTGCTTCTACACTTTTTCTCCCTATCTAGAACCACCTGCTCTTGATCTGACCTGGAAAAATCACCCCTCCACTCCCTGAATGATTTTACTCAGTGTTGGGACTCCCTCCACATTTGGCGTACTTGCCTTGATTATTGCGTGAATACAAATTTATTTAAGACACTATTTCTAGCTATCCCCCAACTACTAAATTTATTTAAACTATTATATCTAGCTGCTCCAGATACTTCGTATTGCATCCATCCATTCAACATGAAGTATAAATCCAAATTTGGTTGAGAGTTCACATAGTCAATTTGGGGGCATACAAAGATCAATGTGCCTCCAGATTAATGTATGAATCAAATCCTAATATTTGAAGCAAACACATTTGATGATGGGCCAAGTTTCTGAGGAACCAAAACCCCTGAGCTGAGAGACAGTGGTTATATTTTAGGAGTAAAATATGATTTCTTCTCAAAGGATTAGTTGGATAGGGTTCTCAGAGTTAATTCCCTATCTAAATGTGACTTAAGGGCAAGGTAACATATCATCCAAATATATTGTAGCACCATATAATTTGGAAGAGGTAAGGAACTTCTAACTCTTTAATTTCAAAAAAGAAAAATGAGACCCAGAGAGGGGAAGTAATTTATCCAATATACTGACAGTTACAGAATGGATTGTTACTATTTTTAATGTTAGCTAATAATGATAACAGGATTTGAACTCATTTTCCTGACTTTACTTCCAGCACTCAATCCATTGTTTGCTTGTTTTTTCAAGAAAATGAGAAGCTGCTCAGTAATAATAGTTAAAATGAGGTGGCATAGTGAGGGTCTGACAACATACACTGTACAGGGGACACTTACATTTCACTCTCTTCACAAGTGACCTTTAAGAATTCACATCTGAAATATTTTAGCTCCTCCTGCTTATATAACTCCTTAAGTCAAGATGGGAATGCTGGGGGTTTCTTGATAGTATTCTAGTTGTATGGTGTGCTAGTTTCAAATTATTTTATTGGTTGATGACTTGTGCCTCAGTTCTTTCCACTAAGGAAGACTGAAAACTCTATAGCTTTCAGATCAGCACAGGTCAGACTGACAGGTTTCAATTGGACAGGCAGTGCCATAAGCTCTGGGTAGCTCCCTCTCTGGTTAACATTCTCCATTAGGAAACCAACAACAACAACAAAAGATGGGGAAAGATAAAAGGAGGTTAGCCCAGCCAAACTGACAGAATACAGATAATCAGCACCAAGAGAAAAAATTCCATTTGATTCAGCTAAAGTAAAAAAGGACTGGCTATTAATACTTTGTCTAACATATCTGTCTAATGCTTTATAATTTTGAGAGCAACTTTACATCCTTCATCACATTTTCTCCTTACTAGGGCTTTGTCTAAAAAATATTCTACCCCTTTTATAGATGAAGAAACCTAGGCTTGTGAACTTTCCTGAAGTCACACAATTAGTAGTCAGGAAGTGCCAGATCATGAATTCTGGAATCATAGAGTTAGAACTGAAAAGAGACCTCTGAGATTATCTAAAGAAATGCCCCTCGGGGGCAGCTGGGTAGCTCAGTGTGTTGAGAGCTAGGCCTAGAGTCCTAGGTTCAAATCTCACCTCAGACACTTCCCAGTTGTGTGACCCTGGGCAAGTCACTTGACCCCCATTGCCTAGCCCTTACCACTCTTCTGCCTTGGAGCCAGTATACAGTATTGACTCCAAGACGGAAGGGTAGGGTTTAAAAAAAAAAAAAGAAATGCCCCTCATTTAAGTTCCAAAGATTTAAAATGTGAAAGGACTTTAGGAACCATCAAGTCCAACCCCCTTATTTGGAGACGAGAAAACTAGCATTCAGAGGTTAAATAACTTATCTGATATCACAGAGATAGTTAAGGGAAGAGCTGGGATTTGAACCCTGGTAAGTAGCATAGAGGTTGGTAGATCAGCAGTTCAAATCTGACCTCAGAAATTTACTAGTTGTGTGACCAGGAACAAGTCACCTAACTTTGAGCTCCCTCAATTTCTTCACCCAGGGTGGTGATGAGGATCATGTGTGTTTGAATTGTAATGTAATTAACATAGTGCCTGGCACATTTTAGGTACTATTTAATTAGCTAGCTACGTAGCCATCTCTATCTACACATTCATCTATCTGCTGATTCATTATCCATGTGAGTTTCAAAATGTTGTGGCTGGGGGGGCGGGGGGGAACTGTATCCCCCAGAGTGCCTCAGGGGCCCCTCCTACTTCCTGGAGTGGGGTTGGTCTTAAATGGACCAATCCCATGCTGGGAGAAGGACCACGGTCCCCTATTTCCTGGTATGGGATTGGTCTTGAATTGGACCAATCCTGTGCTGGGGATGGGCCACGCCTCCTGCTCCCGGGTGTGAGATTGGTTCATATAAGGACCAATCCCTGGTGGTGAATGGGGTTAATAGAAGTGAAAGTGTTAATTTCAGTTTGGGAAAACTCTGGTTGCTTTTGCTTTCAATAAAACTTTAGAAAGATCAGAGAGAGGAATTTTCTTTTTAAAATTTTCCTCATCCATCTTGTATGGGACCCTGTGTTTCCCTTGGACACCCCAAAACCTAGAAGTGTCTCAGATCAAACAGAAAGCAGGAAAATTCCTTTCCTTCCTTGCATTCTTGTTAATGCTGAGGAAAAGGGACTGGGTATCAGAGATTCACATTAAGGGAAGATCCCTGAGAGACATGTTCCCTTGCATTCACCCCTGGATTTTAAAATGGACACACATATACATCTTCTGGTTATACTCTGATACCATTGGACTGTTATCTACGACATCTACTTGTACCCTAAATTATGCCCAGGCACCCCCTGTGTCTTTGGGACAAAAAAACATCACTTTAACCCTGGACAAATAACAAACATCTCCCACTTCTGTCTAACCTCATTCCATTTCATCATCCTTTCTCTAATCAGTAGCCCATGTCATCTAAAAGAAATAAAAGACCCAGGACACATCCCCTCTGGGAGGCAGTGCCCTGCCTGCTCTGTTCTCCCAGCCAATTCAACATAAATACCAAATTAATAAATTTTCTCTTTTTATTTCTAAGTTAAGTTATGGAGTCTTTATATTTCCCCATTGTAAGGAGTCATCCTTACAAAGGGTACCTGTCCCAAACCTGGGGTTCACTTCAAGTCCCCCACCTTAACACATCTATTTATTCTTATATATCTATATATATCTAGAAAGAGATAGCATCTAAAATGTTTCTAGATATAGATATGTGCGTATTCCCTTCCCTTTCTGCTCCAAATTCATTATATTATACTTTTTTCATCCTCAGCCTTCTGAACTTCCCCCTATACCAGGCCACCTTACTGTATGGACTGAATTATTCTACTTTCTATCCTAGCCATTGTTCTTGGAAAAACTATGGTGTACATTCTGAATTCTGTAGAATAGAATCTTAAGAACATTTTCTCTGTCTATCTGTGCCTGTTTTCTCTGTCACCTTTTCTCCATCTCTATCTTTCTATTTTTCTCCTTCCCTCTCTTCCCCTCCCCTTTTTCTTCTTTCTGTTACTCTGTCTCTCTCTCTCTCTTTCCTGGCCTCTCTTTTTTTGTCTCTGGCATTTTCTGTCTCTGTCCCTCTGCCTCTGTCTATATATTTCTGTCTATCTGTATCTGTCTCTCTCTCTCTTTGTGTCTCTCTCCATCCCCATCTCTCTGTCTCTCTCTGTCTCTTTATCTTTCTCTCTGTCTCTGTCTCTCTCTGTTTGTATTTCTGTCTATCTCTCCATCTTATCTATCTCTTTTAAAAATTCCTTGAGCAAGAACAACATTATAGAAGTTGAGATAGAAAGAACGTTAAAAGTCATCCAGTCCAATCCTCTAATTCTGCAGAGGAGAAACTGAAGTATAGTGAATGCCTTCCCCAAAGTAAAAGAAGTAGCAACTGATGCAGGATTTAAACCCAAGACTACTGACTCCAGAACCCATGAACTCCTTACTATACTAGAGTGCTCATCTGTACTAAAGAGCACATTCTTTCCATTCCTCTGTCCCTACAAGTAGAGAAACAATTGAGCTTCCTGTCTCTTTTTTATGGTAAATATCTTCTTCAACGGCACCTAGCCTTGGACATATAGGAGTGAGAGAATTAAAAGAGAGAGGTCTTATGAAAGGTCACAGAGGAAAGATTATTTAGGAGGTAATCAGCCATGCTAAATGTGCTGGAGAGGTAAAAATGGGTGAGAACTGAAAAAGTAGCCCCAAATTTGATCTACTGCATCATTTGTGATTTTGAAGATTACAGATGAATGATAAATCTAAAAGCCACAATTTAGGGAATTAAGAAATGAGTGAGAGGAGAAGGATAGACAATAAGTAGAGTATTTTCTAAGTGTCCATGAAAATGAAGAGATGGATGTGGAAAGGTCATATATACTAGGGAAAGGAGAGGCCATGAACAAAACCAGAATCAAAAAAGCTTGTCACAGTTACGAATAGCTTTGGCATACTGTCTGTATCAAAAATCTAAGAGAATTAAACCTTCCAAAATTGGTCAAGGCCAAGTTAGAAAGTGGGAGTGAGGATGGAGTTAAATACCTGGCATAGGAATGAGTTGTTTATTCAGTAAGTAATGTAGAGTCATTGAACCCATTTGAATAGGAAGGATGATGGGAGAAAAAGTGGCATGACCAAAACTGTGCTTTGGGAAAATTAATCTGATGGCAGTGTGGGAAATGGATTACTGGATTAAAGAAGGGAGAGGTTGTAGGCAGAGGCAAGTTAAAGAGCTATTGCAAAAGCATGAGGTATGAAGTAATAGGGATAGGATTGAGAGTTGTAACAGTGAGAATAGAAAAGAAAGGAAAGTCTCCCAACTTTTGTCAGAGAAGGGACAGACTAGAGGTAGAGACTGAGACATACATTCTAGGACACGGTCATGGTGTTGATTTTTTTTTTTGCTTAACAATACATTTTTATGACAAAGGAGATATTTGGAAGA
This sequence comes from Monodelphis domestica, assembly GCF_027887165.1. Lineage (NCBI taxonomy): Eukaryota > Metazoa > Chordata > Mammalia > Didelphimorphia > Didelphidae > Monodelphis > Monodelphis domestica. The sequence goes on from NC_077227.1 coordinate 567,931,099, forward strand.
AGAATGTAAGTTAGTATGTACTGATGGATGCAAAAAAATATCAATAAAACTTCTTAAAACAATCAAGACGTAAAAAATGCAGACAAGGACACAAATCAATTTGTTACTACTTTGTTAAAATATATTTGCATATGTGCATATTAATATGTTATACACGTATATACACAGAGAGTAGCATTTAATTAAAATATATTAACACTTTGAGAGAAATGGGAAGAAATTCAAACCATCAAAGACTAGATCTTCAGGGACCATTCATAGCCACTATGATCCTCTTGGAAAATAGATCAGTTAGTTGTTTACTAGCTCTGAATATAGTGCAAACTTAGCTTCAATGCCTCTTCTTCCCCAGCCCGATCCAGGCAGATGGGTCCTCTGAAGCTCTCTACAGTGGCTCCTCTTTGCTTGTACCCATTAGATGCAAGTAACCTCTAAAATGAGTTCTGCCTCTAGGAGTATCAGGAGCAAGTGAGTCATTAGGCAAAGGGAACATTTTGCCTAATGTCATTAGGCTTAAGGGAACAGTTTGGAATGAAGGCCATCCAGCTGAAGTTAGAAAACATCCATTTGTATAGTCATTGCCAGTGTAGTCTTGTGATTTTCTCTAGCAGATGAGGGGCCCAGGAATGGGAGAAGAAAAAGAAGAAGATGAGGTTCAGCCAGAGAATACTGAGGCAAATAGAGTTAAGTGATGGGGACCAGCTAGTAAATGTCTGAGGCTGGATTTGAATTCAAAATTAGTCTTTCTAACTCTAGGCTTAATGCTTTATTCACTGCACCACCTAGCTACCAGTAAAGCTGCTAATTGGCATTACTAAATCCATTATTTTCAGGGCTTTTATATTCCCTTAGCTAGAAATTTCCAGAGAATCAATTTGATAATGCATGATGAAGCACTTACATTGTAATGGGAAGAATAAAGTGAGAAACCTAGGATTCAAACTATGACTTTTCTACTTACTGAAAGTGTGACCATGAGTGAGTTCCTGTGCCTCGGTTTCCTCATTTTAAAAAAGAAGGGGTGAGACCCAATGATATCTAAGGGGTCTTCCAATTTTAAAATCCTGTTTTTCTGATCAATTCAACTGTTAAGAAAGCAGAGTTTGTCAGAAGTGGGTTCGTAAGTCAGGTTCGTAATCATGATATGTTAGATGTGAAATGAATCTTAGAAATCATCTAATCAACTCCTTTCATGCTTCAGGAAGAAAGGAGTGGGGGAGGTCCAAACAACTCCTCAAGTTCTTTGTATAAATTAGATCTTTACAAAGTAAAAGGTTGGGACTGAAAGAGATTAGTGAGTAAACTTAGAGGATTACGGGAAAGCACACTCACTATTTTCTGCACCACTGGGGTTGCTCATCCTGCTTTCAAAGTACATCTAGAGCGGTTCTAGAACCCAGGGCCACTAGGAAGAAGGTGGGGAGTACCCAATAATCAAAACTAAGAAGGGGTACATTTCTTACTCTTGGGAAAACATGGAAAAATACCTATGACAAGATGATCACAAATGTGATACAAAGTAAAGTGAGCAGAACTAAGAGAAACACTATATACAGCATTAGCAATAAAGTATGATTAGCAGCTATGAATGAATTAACTATTCTCAATAATTTAAGGATCTAGGACAATTCCAAGGGACTCATGACAAAAAAGGCAATCCACCACCACAGAAGGAACTAAGTCTGAATGCAGATTGAAGCATACCATTCTTCACTTTATTTCCTCGTGAATTTTTATCTAATGTCAGCAATGTATGTCTTCTTTAACAATGTGATGAACATGGAAATATGTGTTTTATGATAACACACAAGCAATATATATCATATTACCTGCCATCTTGGGAAAGAGGGAGGGGTAGAAAAGGGGAGAAAACAGGGATTGAAAAATGTCAGAAAATTATTATTATATTCACATATAATTTGGGGGGGAGAGAAGAGAGATATCCATGGATATCCTATTATCTTGTCTTCCCTTTGAACAGGAGAAGTATGATCACCATATAGCAAATAATTTTTATAATTTCCACAACAGAAACAAATCTTTGTTCAATTTGGAGTTTATCTTGAGCTCTTTCCAATATTCCTAGATTTCAATCCTCATTTAACAGAGGTCTTCCTCCCTTTATCAATAACTCAAAGACCCCATGTCTGCTCTGTTTACTGACTCCCCATACTGAATCATTTTTCAGAATCCTTCAGGATGCATGTTCTTTCTAGCAGACCTACAATAATGCTCCACGTTTGAGCCACTATAACTTAACAAAATGTAGCCTTGTCTACTTGGAGCAACAAAACGTTCTCTGGATATTTCATCTTCCTTTCACAAAATTCAAGCACTTTATAGATGAAGGAAAGATTAAATTTCATTAAGTATCTTTATTAAATTCTTTATTCTGGGAAGATGGAAGACTAGGTCAAAAGACTACCTCACTCTCTGCCTCATATAAAAGAGGCATGTATGAAAGAAATGTTGCAATGAAGAGAAGGAGGGGATGGAGGGATGATAAGGCTAGTGTCTTATTTTTATCAAATCTGAGTAAAAGAGGGAATACATACAAAAGGGCAAAAAAATGTTAACACATAGGAAAATAATAGTTAGGGGTAAAGATTAAAGTAGGGAATCTTAGATGGGCATATAGATTAAGAAAAAGGAGAGCAGGGGGATAAGGGAGAGAATTATAAAGATCATTTATATTAACAAATAAGAGGATAAAGAGAGGGGTAAGGCATGGACTCCTAGAAGGGTAAATGAATGATTAACAACTAGAAAGGTAAGGATAGAATAAAAGGGAAGGAACCTTAGAAGGACAGGAGAGGAAAATAAAAATGGGATTGAAGAAGTGGTGGGGATTGGGAAGATAGAAGTTAGAGGAAAATTATATTTCTGAAGAGGAATAATATACAAAGAGAAAACATTGATGAGAAATAAAATGGAGGAAAATACACAAGTAATAATTTTAACTTTGAATGTGAATGAGAGGAACTAATTCATGAAACAGGAATGGATAGCAAAAGGGATGAAAACCAAAACCCAACAATATAGTATTTATAAGAAACACATTTAAAAATGAGAGACATAGAGTGAAAATAGAGGGATGGGGTAGACTATATTATGCTTCAGCTAACAAAAAAAAAAAAGCAGGAGCAACAATTATCTCAGACAAAGTTCAAGCTGAAATAGACCTAATTAAAAGAGATAAACAGGAAAACTTTACTTATGTTAAAAAGTACCACAGATAAGGAAGCATTATCAAGACCTGGGAAATATGAATCAAATGTTATAGCATCCAAATTTTTAAAGGAAAAACCAAAAGAATTATGGTTGGAAATGGATAACAAAACTATCATAGTGGGGGGTTTAAATCTCCCCCTCAGACCTGGATAAATCCAAATCAAAGATAAATAAGAACTTAAGGAGATAAATAAAATTTTAGATAAGTTAGATATGATAGATATCTGAAGAGACTTGTATGGGAATAGAAAAGAATATACTTTTTTCTTAGTGGCATATGGTACATTTACAAAAATTGACCATATATTAAAATGCAAAAATTTTATAATAAAATGTGGTAAAGAATAAATATTAAATATATCATTTTCAGATCATAATGTAACAAAAATTACATATAATAAGGGACCATGAAATCACAGAAAAAACTTAATTGGAGATTAAATAACTTAATCTTAAAAATGAGTGAGTTTAAAAGGACAAGTCATTGAAATAATAAATAAGTTTTATTAAAAAATATAATTCTGAGTCAAAATGCCAGAATGTATAGGTTGAGCAAAAACAATAATTTGAAAAAATTAAGATCTATAAATTCTTATATCAATGAAATTGAGAAAGAACCCATCAATGAATTCGGTATTTAATTTGTAAAATTAGCAGAAGAAATTTTAAATCCCCAACTAAATACTAAATTGGAAAGCCTAAAATTAAAGGTGAGATGAACAAAACTTGGAGGCAGTTTGACAGAAACTACATAAAGAACAATGGCTTAAATCATTAGCAAGATAAGATCAAGATGTGTTCAAGATTTAAGTATAAAGGGAGTTATTATGAACAAATTAGAACAGGGAACATGGTAACTATCAGATTTATGGATAGGAAAATAATTTCTGAATGAATAAGAGATAAAAGAATTGTGAATTATGTAATGGGTAATTTTGAATACATTAAATTGAAGAGTTTTTGTATATTAGAAAAAAAAAACTAACGTAACCAAGATTAGAAGGAAAGCAACAAGTTGGGGAAAAAATCTTGTGGATAGTCTCTCTGATAGAGGTTTAATATGTAAAATATATAGAGAACTTTGTCAGAAATATGAGTATAAGTCATCGATCAATTGATATATGATCAAAAGATATGAACAAGTAGTTTTCAAATGAAGAATCAAAGTTATATATAACTAAGTGAAAAATTGATTAGAGGAATGCAAATCAAAAGAACTCTTAAGATGTCATTTCATACCTATCAGATTGGCTAAAACAATAAAAGGACAAAAATGAGAAATATTGGAGATATGGGCACTAATACATTCTAGGTGAAACTGTGAAATGATCTAACAATTTGGGAGAGTAGTCTGGAATTATACTCAAAGAGTTATAAAACTGCATATACTTTATGATCCAGTAATGCCACTACTAGGTTTATTTCCAAAGGTGATTAAGGGAAAAGGAAAAGAACCTATATATTCTAAAATATTTATAGCAGCTCTTTTTGTGGTAGCAAAGAACTAGAAACTGAAGTGATGTCCATCAACTGGAGAATGGCTGAATAAGGTGTGGTATATGATTATAATGAAATACTATTGTGCCATAAGAAATGAAAAACAAGATCATCACAAAAAATCCTGGAAAGACTTATATGAAGTGATACAAAATGAAGTGGACCGAATCAAGAGATTGTTGTATATGTTGACAACAATAATTAATGATGATCAACTTGAATGACAATCAGTTTCAACAAACCAAGAATCAAGACAACTTCAAGGGATTCATGATAAAAAAAAGTATATCCACTGCCATAAGAGAAGGAGTTTGAATGCAGATTGAAACATACCATTCTTTACTAATTCCCCCCATTAATTTTTCTATGTAGTAAGCAATATGTCTATTGTTTCACAACATGATGAGCAGAGAAATATTCATTATATGATAATATATGTACAACCAATATAATATTGCCTGCTTTCTTGGGAAAAGGGAAAGAGTAGTAGGGAAGGGAAAAAAAGAAGGAGACAGATTTTTGAGCATATGAAAATGTAAAAATTTGTTTCTCTTGAATAATCATATTTATTACATATGTATATAATATAAGCATTATATAATTATGTTACATATTATACATGAAAATAAATATGTATGCTTAAAAAGAGTATTGAATTCTTAATTCTTATTTTGAACAAAAATTTTATATCCTCAGTTATCTAGTTCCTAAAATCACGACACATTAGAAATTTTCAAGTTAGAAGCATGAATGAGGAAAGGGAGAGGCCTGGGCCTTGGATAGTTAGTAGATATTTGCTGAATGGCCAGTGTTTCACACCAGTTCATTTTTAATAGGGGGAAAAGTGAGCAAAGAAATAAAGGATTCCTTTCATAGAGATTGAGTAAGGGCAAACTATGTAACTAGGTAAAACTATGAAATAGGCTGCATGGTTTTGTGCCACTGTCTGTTTTAAGCCCTCCTTCTACCCCTCACCAAAGATTCCCATCATACAGTGATTGCATTATTTATCTACTAGCAGTCTAGAATAGTTATAACTTGGAAGATGTCCAACATAACCTATTAATCATATATAAGTACAATTTCAATGTTAGATTTATATTTAAACAAAGATTTGCATTGTTTCATTCAATAGCAAATGCAGGCTTTAATCTGGTTCTCTGGTTCTTCATTCCCTATTTTGTTGGGGGGTTTTTAATCACCCACAAATATATTGTGGGAAATGGTAGAATTTTACAAGATCTCTTACTGAGAAGCGAAAATTCTTTTATTTTAAACTTTTTGCCACCTAACCAATCAGCATAAATTAATAACTAATTTGAATATAAAATACTTTTCTACTAGACAATTACAAGTGCTTTATTAAATAATAAATGTACTTCAAATGCAATAAGATATTATGTTTTGTTTTTAATAATATTCAGATGTAAAAATCACTTTTGAAAGGAAAAAAAATCTGTTAAAGCAAGATTTCTTTCTCTTTTAACACTGTCACAAAAGTGACTATACCCTCACAGAACATTTGCTGAATGGCCAGTGTTTCACACCAGTTCATTTTTAAAAACTATCAGGTAGAAGAATAGTAACATAAGTGAAAGTTTAAAATGGAAAATAGCTGTAATATTAAAATGAGAGGAATGAGGTTTGTTTTTGGAGAATGTGATGGTACATGATGGTTTCAAGATGGCTCATAATGTGTACGTCCAGTATTGTGATTTTCAAACAGCCTGACATTTGTGCCACAAGAATGAAAACATTTATAAAACTTTGATTTTGTGATTATTGTTCATCCTTCATTTAAAAAGTAGAACCAATGGCATCATGAGGGTAATGTCTTGATTTTTGTGTGAATGGGATTTAAGTGAGGCAGAAAACTGTACACAAAGCTGTCAGCCTCATTCTCTCCTCCAGAGTCATCAAAGTTCAATGGCAAAAAAAAGAGTCAAGTGACTGATGATGACCAGGTTGCAGTGGATGGCCATGGCATCTTCAGTGTCTGTCCAAGCTCTAAGCCTCCATGGCACCTGCTTCAGCAGATTTATAGTCACTGAACAAATCTTTCTCATCTGCCCAATCTGATAGAGGAATTGCTTGGGGTAGACATTCCCCCTAACTCACAGATGTTTTTGAGGCCTCTCAGTTACCCAATTACCATGAAACTATTTTAGCCCATCTGCCAAGATGGTTTTACTGGGATGTGGTCAACTGCACATGCTACAGCTTTTTGGAGCTCCAGGTGAGAGCTGGGCAAAAGGTGGCCACCAAAGTTGGATATAAAGGGCTTGGCAAGTGCTCATACCAGAAATGCTGGTCCTCCCTGAATGCCCTGTGATTGCATAGCTGATGATACATTTTTAATCAATAATAATCAATAAACATTTATTAAATATCTACTTAATATGTGTTAGACACTATACTCAATATTAGGAATACAAATATGAATAATAAAGGCAGTCTGCACTCAAAGGAGCATGTAATCTAATAATTGTAGAGGAATAGAAGGGAATAAAAAAGCACATTCATCTGACCATCTATTAGAAATGGTTTATGAATAGTTAAACTCTTGCAGTGATTTGTAAACAATTTGGTTCTAAGCTGAGAAATGCAAGATCTGTTGCCCTTAATTAGAAGTGGCCAGTTTTATGTAATTGCTGCATGACCACCAAAATCTATGCATATTATCATGATGGTTTCAGATCCTTGCAGAAATCACCCTATAATGCTTTGAACATGTTTAGTGTCACAAAGGAAAATGTATTTGTAAAATATTTGAGCAATTCTTTCCTTTTGAAGCATCATTAAAGCATTTTTAGCTTGAATCCTTTGGACCATGGTTGTGAACTCCCTAGAAATTTATGAACCACTAATAGGTCCTACTGGTCTAGATTATGCCTTGGCCACCCCTCTCTTTTCCCTTCCTATCCTATCTATCAGTGACTTGCAGCTCCCAAAAATAGTGGGTAGTGGCAGCCCAGAGGTGAAATATTTACCCATATTTGACCCAGTGAATTTGTAACTTTGAATAAAAAAACAAGCTATTCTCTCAAAAAAAAAAACAATTAGGCTTCTTTCTTCCAATGTCAACTGGAATAAGGAAGGTCAGAATAACTCATTTAGAATCCCCACATAGTAAATCATGTTAATTTCCCAAGCCATGATGTTTGGACTCAATCTGAATTACAGTGGCCAAATGAGGGTGCTGGATAAGATGACCATTGTGCAACCCTACCTCCTATGATTACCCAATAAATGCATCAAGAAATATTTGTTAAGAATCTACTACAATAGTATGCAAATTTTCTTGGGCAAAATTTATTGACATATAATAAATATTAAAATGTTTAACCTCTAAAAAAGAAGCAAGTGTAGAAGGAAATATTGTCTTTTCTACTGTACTAAGCACTGTATGTTTTATCATGTGAGTTAAACAGATCAGATTTTTTGTCTATAATAACAATTTTGACTCATCTTAAGCTTGTTTTCCACCCAGAATCCCAATACTTTTACATGATAAAGCCTACCAATGATGTTGTCACATAGATGATTCAAGAATGTTACTCTAAAAGTTCTGCCAAGTTTCTCATCAAACAGACATCTCATTCCATATCTAGGGTAGTGTTCTCACACCTACAAGAAAGAACAGAGTTGTTGCATTGCAAATATGGAGAACTTTGGTATAGGACTAGTGAAGAACAGAAAACCTTGTGAAGACCAAAAGAGAAAATGTTACCTGGCATAACTTCTTAGTCAGTCAACAAGAATTTATTAGGTACCCCTTATGGGTCAGGCATTATGCTAAGCACTGAGGATAAAAAAGAAAGAAAGAAAGAAAGAAAGAAAGAAAGAAAGAAAGAAAGAAAGAAAGAAAGAAAGAAAGAAAGAAAGAAAGAAAGAAAGAAAGAAAGAAAGAAAGAAAGAAAGAAAGAAAGAAAGAAAGAAAGGAAGGAAGGAAGGAAGGAAGGAAGGAAGGAAGGAAGGAAGGAAGGAAGGAAGGAAGGAAGGAAGGAAGGAAGGAAAGAAGGAAGGAAGGAAGGAAGGAAGAAAGAAAGAAAGAAAGAAAGAAAGAAAGAAAGAAAGAAAGAAAGAAAGAAAGAAAGAAAGAAAGAAAGAAAGAAAGAAAGAAAGAAAGAAAGAAAGAAAGAAAGAATGTAAGTAAAAGTCCCTGCTCTGAAAGATTTAAAAATTTAATGGGGGAGATGACAAGCAAATGACTATGTTCAAGCCAGCAGAGGTAAGGCACTAGAATTGAGATCCTTCTCTCTCTCCCAGTCTCTTCTCTCACTCTTTTAACCCAGAGATTTAACAAATAAAAGATACAAATATTTTAGTTAATCCGTAAATGTCAGAATTCTCAAAGAAACAAGGAGAATGACATGTCATTCACTTTCCCACCTTCTGCAAGAAGCCTTTCCCCATCCTCCTTAATCTTAGTGCTCTCTCTCTGAGATTACTCTGATTTGTCTTCCTTATATCTTGTTTGCACATAGTTGTGTGTGGTATTCTTTCCCATCAGATAGAAACTATATTAAATTAAGGTAATTGTTTCACATACCAGTAGTGTTCGACCATGTGATAATGAATGGGTAATCACAATATTTCTCTGAGGTAACTCATACGTAAGGAAGCTGAGATACAGAAATCAAATACCTTATCCAGCTTCTGAAGTCATGTACTATTTGAACTCTGATTCAAGCACGTTTTTCTCTGACTCATGCAACTTTGGAGTTGGCAGGGACTTTACAAATCATCTGGGACAATGTCATTCCTGGCCCCTTCTCCTTTTTAAAGCATTTGATTCAAATAACAAATAACTTTGTCAAAGGCTCCCTATATTCTAGGCACTATGCCAGGTACCAAGGAATAAAAAAATGAAAATAATCACTTGCCCCAAGGAGCTTACTTACTGGAATGTATATTCTGAGGCTATGTGCATGGAATTAAATTTAAAGTATGTATGGACTGACAGGTACCCTGACATTTTGACCAATGCCAAGCTGGGTGTCAATTGTCAGAGATGTGTAACAGCACTATATATTTCTGAGTTCATTATGCACTAACAGTTACGGAGGACAATATGGTGGTATCCACAGAAGGAATGAAGTATTCTGATTTTGCCAAATGGAAGTACAAGTGAGAGTTGGAGACTTGCCATTGGGATTGTGCCAATAGTAGATGTAAATGATATTAAATTGAAATCGTCTCCCTTGCCTCAGATGACCTGGGATGGTTGGCAGTATGAATAACAATATGAAAAAAATTAAGAGAAGTGACAAACCCAGAAACAGGAACAGCATCCTCAGAAACCCAATAAGGCCCTCTGATGTTGCGAGAGTGGCAAAGCATGTAGATATTCAATGAAGTATACCTTTTGATAGCATAACTGACTGGTTACCATGAATATGGTACTAGGAAACAGCTGCTATTCTCCAAGGAATTTTTCTACCTCTCTGAGGTAGTTGAGCTATATTCTATTGCAGATGCCCCCAAACAATCTTAGTTTATTTGGAAGATCTGAAGTAACAAAATCATAACTTATCAGAAATGGAAGAGTCCTTATTAGTCATTGAATTCAAATCTACCATTTTACAGATGGGTAAAGCAAGTTCCAGAGAAATAAAATAGTTTTCCCAAAGTTGCATAGTAAAGACAACTCTAAGACTATAATGCAAGTATTTGAACTTCAAGTTTTGTGCTCTTTCAGAAAGTGTTATAAAAGATTAGCACTACCTTTTAAAAGTTATACAATTGATAAATCACTTTCTTCCCAATAATCCTCATTGACAGATCAGTGAAAATGGAATTATTCCTAGTCACATTAATATGTGGCAGAAACAAGTTCAGGTATGTGGGAAAATAAAATGATCAAAACCATTTTATTTCTTTTCCAATAAATTGTTCTATACCAGTTGTTAATTATGTTCAATTATAATCAGTCCTTGAATCATACATTAATTTTGCCACTCTGATCTGAATGCATATTAGACTAGTGACACAACCAAGGTTATCCAACTAATAAGTGGCATCATGGAATTTGAACCCAACAGTTTTGACACCAATCAGAAGTTCAGGTATATTTCATATGGAGATTACATCAGATCTTCCATAGAAAAGTGAGATTTGCCCAATTTAATGCCATTTGATTGATAGAATGCAAAGATGAAAATATAATCACACAAAACTGAAACATTTTATTAACCTAAGTAGTCCTGCTTACCAGTGAGCCCCAAATCCTAATGAGAATCCAAGTTTCCAGAAAAATCAGAATTGGAAACATTCCTTGTCCTCTGCCCCTCCCATATCTCTTTGCTTCATATTAGCTTCTTAATTACCTTTAGGACCTCATAAGTAAAGGTTAATAGTCTAAAAGATATCTGGCCTTAAGATTTGACTGGTACCATGATGTCTCCACCTACAAAAACAGGAACCTTGTATCCAAGGAAGTTGCATATAATTCTTACATGGAGACCATCTAAAAGACCCATGGGGAAACTCCCCCTTTTTAGAAATTAAAAAAATATATTTTTCAATAGTATTCTAGTCTGAAATTTTGGATTAATTTGAAAGAGAGAATTCATTAGTATTTCCTTAATTAACAATTTTTAAAATTATCAATTTCAAAACAATGTTCTGCTCCCCTCTCTCTGTTCTACCCAGGAAAGGATTTTCAGTCTTCCCTTTGAAAAACTAGAGCATTAACCAGATAAGGGCCAGAGACCTGGCTCAATCAATCCATCTTGATTGGATTAGAATAATGATCAGAGTAAGAGACTTCTTGAACTCACCTTAGACCAGTTTAGAAAAAGAGTCCTTGAAGAAAAGGATGGTCAGGAAAGGACTGAATGGTTTTAGGAAAATAATTACCCACTAGATTAAGGCAAACTTGCCAGGGTGATATAGCTAGCAAGTGTCTTGTCACAGTGCTCTATCCATTAAACCACCTAGCTGCCTCCTGGTTCCTTCATAAAGATAGGCATAATTTTTAAGACTAAATGACAATTATTCTGGACTGTTGAAGTAACATATTAATTTATACTTTATCCTCAACTGTGTGATCGTGTCTTATAATATTGTGAATTTTTTCTTGTTCATTACTACTAGAATAAATTCCTGGGGCAAAGGACTTGGCTGATCATAATTTGTGTTCTAAGTCTTTTGCCTCAGAAGTTTATTCTAGGAAAGTATGTAAGAAAGATTGGGTCCCCCCATCCTCAGTGAGAAGAAATTTAGGAAGCCCAGTCTTCACAAGTAACATGTGTAGCAGAAGGAGAAGGAATCACAGAATTGTAGAGTTATAGAATTTTCATAGTTGGGCAGGACCTCAGACACTATCTGATTCAGTAATTATCAATCTAAATAAAAGAGAAATCCCTATTTTGATGTACCTGAGAAGTAATCATCCAGCCTCAGCTTTAAAACCTCTGAGGTTGGGGAGCCCACCCCTCTTTGGCAATCTATTCACTTTATAGACATTTATAATCATTAGGAAATTTTTCATTACATAAAGCCTAAATGGACATCTTGCAACTTAATAGATAGCTTACACATTATCTAAAAGTTTGTGAAGCACTTTACAAATGTTGTCTCATTTGTCCCTCATAGCAACCCTAAGAGGTAGGTGTTATGCTTATCCCCATTTTATATATGAGAAAACTGAAACAGACATAGATTAGGTGATTTTCCCAAGGTCACACAACTAATAATCATCTGAGTCCAGATTTGCACTTAGATCTTCCTGATTCAGAGTCCAATATTCTATTCCCGCTGCCTCATAACTCTTGGTTCTGTTCTCTGGGTCCAAATTGTACTTCAAGTCCCTCCTTCACATAACAGTTCTTCAAATACTTAAGCTCCCCCTAGCTCTTCATTTCTTCAGGTTACACAGACCCAAGTCCTTAAATTCAAACAAAATGGATTCAAGGCCCTTAATCGTACTAGTTGCCATCCTCAGTTCAGCTGGTCAATTTTTTTCATAAACTAGTGCTCAGTTCTGAACACAATACTTCAGAGGGGGTCTGACAACCACCTAAGGGAACGATCACCAACTTACTCTTAGAAGTTAAGTCCCTCTAAATGAAGGTCAAACTATGTTTCGTTTTGTTGTCTATGACTAGCTTAAAAGGAGTTTACGTTCCATTTAAACACTCGTCTTTTTTTTCTGGGTATCTGCTATCTATCTATCTATCTATCTATCTATCTATCTATCTATCTATATATATATACATATATATATATATATATATATATAATTCCTCCCCCTCTTATATTGTGGAAGTTAATTTTTTTGTACCCAAGTGCAAAGTTTTCCATTTTTCTCTATTGATTCTCTTATTAGATTTAGCTTGATGTCCTAACCTGTCAAGTTCCTTTTAGATCCTGACTCATTCACTGTATTCACTATCCCTACTGGCTTTACATCAACTGTACATAAGCCAAGCATGTGATCTTTATTTTTTCCCAAGCTGTTGATCAAATTGGTAATTGGCCCATGGTCAAAAACGTATCCACAAGTCTCTTCACTGGAAGTTTTCTGCCATGTTGACATTGAACGATGAACAACTAAACATTTTGTAAATGTTTGTTCTATCTATGTATCTCCCTATAACCTGTTTACTTAACTATGTATGTATCTATCATCTAACTATGTATCACTATGTCTATATTTATCTGTCATCTATGTAGCTCTCTATATATGAGTGTATCATCTATATATCTGTCTCTGTCAGTCTCTCTGTATGTCTCTGTGTCTCTCTGTTTCTCTCTGTCTCTGTCCTTCTGTCTCCCCCTCTGTCTTTCTTTTTTCTCTCACTGGCCAGCCCCAGGCAACCAATTCTGAATCCATGTTATTATATCTAATTTATGTCTCCCTATACCTAAATTACATCTCTCACAGTACACAATATCATCAGATATTTTATTAAAAGCTTCCGTAGGTAAACTATGTCCATAGCATTTCCTTCCTCTATTACTTTAGTGATTCTTTCAAAAAAGGAAATGAGGTTATCCTTGCATGACCTGTTATTAATGAAGTCATGCTGATCTTTTGTAATCACTGTTTCCTATTCACCAACCATCTCTTTGATGATACATTCTAAAAGTTTCTCATGAGTTAATGAGCTCACTGGTCTGGAGTTTTCAAACTATATTTTCTTTTCCTCTTTTTTTGAAATTGGGACATTTGTCATTTTCTCATCTTGAAGTTCCTTCCTATTTTCCATGATCTTTCGAATGCAGTATTACTGACAGTGTCATAGTAATCATACCTACTCGTTCTTTAAGTATCCAAGAATGTAGTTCATCTGAGCCAGATGTCTTGAGTTCATCAAAGCACCTAAGTGCTCTCTTAGCAGAGATCCAAAGATAAGATAAAAGTAATAAAGTCAGGGTAGTTTAAGGAGAGAAAGAAAGTCTCATCCCTGACATTGAAAGGAAAACAACACTATTGTGAATTCTCAAGGAGAGATGTATGTCTATAGTAAAAGATAGAGTCCTTATAATTGTTTTTTATCCTCTGAGGAATTCATAATTTGCCCATTAAAAGACCACCTTATATAAGAAATGCCTGTATCTCCCAAAAATAGAGAATTAATACAAAAATATAAGATCAAGGGATGTTGTTCAGTAATCAAAGGATATAAACATGCAATTCTCAAAAGAAGAATATCAAGTTATTAGCCACATGATAGAGTTCTCTAAATAACTACTACTTTTAACAATGGCTAACCCATTTATTCCAAAGGTATATACAGTTTTATAACTTTTTTCAGTAAAATTCCTTTTAATATTATTATTTTTAAAATTTTATAAAGACAAGTAGCCATTAAAAAAAAGCAAAACATTCACTTCCAAAATACCAAACTATATAACAAAGTCTAAGTAAAAGCAATGTCAAGTTTTACCTATTTATCTTATAAACAGTTCACTTTGATATTTTGTTATCTACTATCTCTTTTTCTTTCCTTTTTTAAAGTTAAACTGTCTCTTCAATTAACTTTTCCTCATCCTAATAGTTTTGTGAGACAAAATATCTCAAAAAATAAGCCCACAATACATAGCTACATAGGTTGGCAAAACAAATTCCCATATCAGTCAGGTACAAAAAGTCTCTCTGTATTTTCAGTTCATCAACTTTCTCCTTCAAATGGTATCATGTCTCATTTTCATGCTTTTGGGCACATGAACCATGGTTTCTCATTATATCATTATTGTATTATGTTGATCAAAGTGCTAAAGACCTTCAAGCTAGATAGATCATTGTATACATTGTTCTCTTCAAACTGCATCAATTCATAGAGATTCCCACTCCTATGAAACTGTCCACTAAATAATTTCTTATAGTACAATAATGTTCCTAATTCATATACAATAACATAATTTGTTTAGCTATTCCCAAGTAGGACCTCCTTCTTAGATTTCTATTTTGGGCTACCATGAAAAGAACTGTTCTAAATATTTTTGAAAATATAGATCCTAGGTCTAGTAGTAGTATAGTTGGATCAAAGGATATTCACAGTTGTTAACTTTTGGAAAATAGTTACAAATTGCTTTCCAAAATGACTATGTAAGTTAGAAGAAAGCATGGAATAACTTGCCTAGAGTTAAGGGAAGAATTTATGACCCAAGAGACAGAGAGCATTATTGATTGCAGAATGGATAATTTTGATTAAGTTAAATTAGAAAAGTTATGTACAGGCAAAACCAATGCAACCAAAAGTAGAAGAAAATAGCAAGCATCTCTTATAAAAGTCTCATTTTACAAATATATAGAGAACTGAGTCAGATTTATAACAAAAGAAGTCAGTCTCTGATTGATAAATAGCCAAAAAGATATGAAGAGGTATTTTTCAAATGAAGAAATCAAAGCCATCTATAGCCATGTGAAAAAATTCTAAATCTTTTTAAGAGAAATGCAAAATAAGACAACTCTGAGATACTATGTCACATGTATAAGATTGGCCACTATGACAGAAATAGAAAATGATACACTTTCAAAGGGATGCAGGAAACTTAGGACACTAATGCATTGCTGGTAGAGTTGTGAATTAATCCAACCATCCTGAAAAGTCATTTGGAACTATGCCCAAAGGATTATTAAACCATTCATCCCCTTTGATCCAGCAATACTACTCCTAGGTCTGCATCCCAAAGAGATCTCCACAAAAAAGGGAAAAGGGCCTATTTGTACAAAACTATTTATCACAACTCTTTTGTGTATGTGTGTGTGTGTGTGTAATAGCAAAGAATTGAAAACTGAGCAGTTGTCCATCAGTTGGGGCATAGCTGAATAAGGTGTTCATAATTACAATGAAATAGTACTGTGCTATAGAAATGATGAGCAAGATGGTTTTAGAAAAATCTGGAAATATTTATATTAACTGGTCCAAAGTGAAGTGAGCAGAACCAGAAGAACTTTTGTACACTGTGACAGGATAATTTTTAATGAACTATGAATGACCTAGTTCAGTGATGGTGAACCTTAGAGACCACATGCCATGTCACACCCCTCCCCCAAGTGCTAGATGTTCCCCACCTTACTCCACATAGGGGATGGAGAAAGCTCTTCCATTGGGCTGCTGGGCTGGGCAGAGGAGCAGGTGAAGTGAAAAAATGTTGTCAGGCATAGTGGAGAGGGGGAAGAGAACAGCTTTGCCTGAGTCTCTCTGCCTTTCTAGTAAGGAACTTCCAGGGGAAGGAGGGGTCATGTGCTCACAGAGATCAATTTGTGTGCCATCTTTGGCATACATATCATGGATTCACCATCATGGACATAGTTATTCTCAGCAATGCAGTGATCAGAAATAATCCCAGAGACTCATGATGGAAAATGTTATCTGCCCAAGAACTGATAGAATCTGATTGCAGACCAAAACATGATATATTTTACTTTCCTCCTCTTTCTCCTTCCCCTTCCCCTCTCTCTTCCCTTTCTCCTCCTCCTCCTCCTTGTTTTCTTCTTTAGGATTTCTTCTACAAAATGACCAATATGGAAAAATGTTTTTACATGATTACACATGTAAAATCATATCAAATTGCTTACTCTCAGGGAAGGGAAAGAATTGGAAAGGAGGAAGGGTAGGAAGGAGGGAAAGAATTTTGGAACTGGAAGGGAAAGGATTGGAAAGGAGGAAGGGTAGGAAAGAGGGAAAGAATTTGGAACTTAATTTTTTAAATAAATGTCAAAAATTTGTTTTTACACATAATTGAGGAAAAATAAAATATTATTTTTAAATATCTAGCATATGTATTGTCCAGACTTATCTCGCTATATAGCGTGAGGTATTCACCTAAACCTGTTCTGTGTCAAATTAATTTTTGACAAATTGTGAGTCTTTTTTCTAGTCACTGAGTTCTTTGAGTTTACCAGACTAATATAATAAAATTTACCACATCACAATTTAATTTACTTACTCAGAGTACATCAATCACTTTAAAAAAAGAATATTTTATATAGAACTAGAAAAAATAATAATGAAATTCACATGGAGGAACAAAACCATATCTTATGGTATTAGCATTGTTCTATAGCTTGTGTACCTAGTCTATTCCTCTGCTCAACCTTTCTGTTTTTTAACCAGTACCAAATAATTTTGGTGATTACTGCTTTGTAGGATTTATCATTTGAATTCTAATTCAAATGTTGTAGATCCCTCTTCTTGCCATATTTCATTATTACCACCCTTGAGATTCTTTGTCTTATCTTCCTCCACATGAATTTCATTATTATTTTTTTCTAGCTCTTTAAATACTCTTTTTGGAAAGTAATTTATATGCACTAAAAAAGTAAGTTAAGTGATACCATGTTATTATATTAGTTTTATATTATTTTATACTATTGTTTTTCCAATTATTTAGGTCTATTTTTACATCTGCAAATACTGCTTTGTAGTTTGATTCATATAGTCCTTAGATGAATCTCAGTTGATACAGTCTGAAATATTTTCTCTTTTCTGAAGTTATTTATCCTACTTTTTTAAAAATTATAGATTGGTTTGCTAATGTTATGTCAATTTTTTGTATCTTTTAAATTTGCTCTAGACATTTAATATTTATATTCGTTCAATTCACTCTATACTGTTCTCTAAGCACACCATTAACAACTGCAAAAAATAATTAATTTTCTTTGCCAATGTTCCTTCCTTAAAATTCTTTTTCTTGTCTTATTGTTATAACATATCTAGCATTAGAACAGTAGTAGTGATAAGAAAATCTTTCCTTTACCCTTCATCTTATTGGAAAGGCCTTTAACTTTTCACTATTCCATATAATGATTATTCTTGAATTTAGATAAATATTATGTACTACATTAAGGGATGTCTGTTTATTACTATGATTTCTAGATTTTTAAAAGAACTATGTATAATTTTTAAAAGTTTTTTCAGAATCACATGCTTTTATTATTTAAATTACTCACATGGTTTATTATATTTATTGTCTTTATGTAGAGCTAACCTGAATTAGTTGTTTAAATCCAACTTAGTCATAGCATAAAATCTTAGGTACACCAAAATATTGATAGCAACCATCTTTGTGGTAGCAAAGAACTGGAAACCAATCTGGTATTGAATGATAGGAGAAAATGACATCAGCAAATGATACTGGTAATATTTAATGGAATGTTATTATACTATAAGAAACAATGAATATGAAGAATTCAGAAAAGGATAAAAAGATTTTTTAAAATGAATTTTAAAGTGTAAGATAAATAAAACAAGGAAAATAATACATATCATTACAAGCTAAACTAAAAAAATACATAACTAAAACATGTCTAATTAAGGTAAAAAATAGCCCCCCCAAAATCTGAAACTGAATATTGTATAATTATAATGATTAACCCCAGTGAAGAGGTGAGAAAATATATCTCCCTCTCTTCTATGCAGGGTTTGGAGACTATGGGTATGAAATGTTTGTACTGTAAAGCAAGGTAAATATGTTGGTTTATTTTGGTGACATTTTTTCTCTTTGATTTTTACTCTTTATTATAAAGGATGGTTCTGTGGATAGAAATTAATGTGATATAAAAATTCGAAAATCAATATGATATTTTACAAATTAATAAAAATACTGTAGTTTGTTTAAAAAGTTAATGAACTGAAACAACTTCCTAATAATTAGAGCTTTTCAAAAGCAGAATGGGCTACCATGGATGAGGAAGTGAATTGCTCCTCATTGTAGAGCTCTTTTATAGAGGCTAGATTATGAAGGTTTATCAAGAATTTTTAGACTATGCTTCTTCAGGTATAGGCTGGATTCAGTGATGTGCTAGTAAATGTTTATTTACTGACTCTCCTGCTAGGGTGAACATCTATGCAGGACATACTTTTAAGTTTAATTTGCATTACTGAAATTTTCTCCATCACTCTCATATCTATATAATCTTTTGTTTTTAATTTTTATTTGGTCATTTCCAAACAGTATTCATTGGAAACAAAGATCATTTTATTTTCTTCCCTCCCCCCTCCGACCAACTCTCCCATAGCCCACGCCCGATTCCATTGGGTATCACATGTGTTCTTGATTCAAACCCATTTCCCTGTTGTTGGTATTTGCATTAGAGTGTTCATTTAGAGTCTCTCCTCAGTCATATCCCCTCCACCCCTGTATTCAAGCAGTTGCTTTTCATCGGTGTTTTTATTCCCACAGTTTATCCTCTGCTTGTGGATAGTGTTTTTTAGATCCCTGCAGATTGTTCAGGGACACTGTATTGCCACTAATGGAGAAGTCCATTACCTTCGATTGTACCTCAATGTATCAGTCTCTGTGTACAATGTTTTCCTGGTTCTGCTCCTTTCGTTCTGCATCACTTCCTGGAGGTTGTTCCAGTCTCTATGGAATTCCTCCACTTTATTATTCCTTTGAGCACAATAGTATTCCATCACCAACATATACCACAATTTGTTCAGCCATTCCCGAATTGAAGGGCATCTCCTCATTTTCCAATTTTTGGCCACCACAAAGAGCTCACCTATGAATATTTTTGTACAAGTCTTTTTCCTTATTATCTCTTTGGGATACAAGCCCAGCAGTGCTATGGCTGGATCAAAGGGTAGACAGTCTTTTATCGCCCTTTGGGCATAGTTCCAAATTGCCCTCCAGAATGGTTGGATCAGTTCACAACTCCACCAGCAATGAATTAGTGTCCCAACTTTGCCATATCCCCTCCAGCATTCATTACTTTCCATAGCTGTTATGTTAGCCAATCTGCTAGGTGTGAGGTGATACCTCAGAGTTGTTTTGATTTGCATCTCTCTGATTATAAGAGATGTAGAACACTTTCATGTGCTTATTAATAGTTTTGATTTCTTTGGCTGAGAACTGCCTGTTCATGTCCCTTGCCCATTTATCATTTGGAGAATGGCTTGATTTTTTGTACAATTGATTTAGCTCTTTGTAAATTTGAGTAATTAAACTTTTGTCAGAGGTTTTTATGAAGATTGTTTCCCAATTTGTTGCTACCCTTCTGATTTTAGTTACATTGGTTTTGTTTGTACAAAAGCTTTTTAATTTGATGTAGTCAAAATTATTTATTTTACATTTTGTGACTCTTTCTAAGTTTTGCTTGGTTTTAAAATCTTTCCCTTCCCAAAGGTCTGACATGTATACTATTCTGTGCTCATCTAATTTACTTATAGTTTCCTTCTTTATGTTCAAGTCATTCACCCATTCTGAATTTATCTTGGTGTAGGGTGTGAGGTGTTGATCCAAACCTAATCTCTCCCACACTGTCTTCCAATTTTCCCAGCAGTTTTTATCAAATAATGGATTTTTGTCCCAAAAGCTGGGATCTTTGGGTTTGTCATAAACTGTCTTGCTGAGATCATTACGCCAAGTCTATTCCACTGATCCTCCTTTCTGTCTCTTAGCCAGTACCAAATTGTTTTGATGACCACTCCTTTATGGTATAGTTTGAGATCTGGGACTGCAAGTCCTCCTTCCTTTGCATTTTTTTTCATGATTTCCCTGGATATCCTTGATCTTTTGTTCTTCCAAATGAACTTAGTTATGGTTTTTTCTAGATTGCAATATTTGTTGCCATATAATTGGGCATAGTAGTTTTTAATGATTGCCTTAATTTCCTCTTCATTGGAGGTGAGGTCTCCTTTTTCATCTTGGATACTATCAATTTGGTTTATTTCTTTCCTTTTTTTAATTAGACTGACTAGTACTTTGTCTATTTTATTTGTTTTTTTCAAAGTACCAGCTTCTAGTCTTATTTATTAAATCAATAGTTCTTTGACTTTCAATTTTATTAATTTCTCCTTTGAGTTTTAGGATCTCTAATTTAGTCTTCATCTGAGGATTTTTAATTTTGTTCACTTTCTAATTTTTTAATTTGCATGCCCAATTCATTGATCTCTGCCCTTCTTAATTTGTTAATATATGAACTCAAGGATATAATTTCCCCCTGAGTACTGCTTTGGCTGCATCCCATAGGTTTTGAAAGGATGTCTCATCATTGTAATTTTCTTCAATGAAGTTATTGTTTCTATGATTTGTTCTTTAACTAACTGGTTTTGGAGAATCATATTGTTTAATTTCCAATTAATTTTCGATTTACCTCTCCATGTTCCCTTAATAATTATTATTTTCATTGCATTGTGATCTGAGAAAGTTGCATTTATTATTTCTGCTCTTTTGCACTTGTTTGCAATATTTTTATGCCCTAATACGTGGTCAATTTTTGTAAATGTACCATGTGCTGCAGAAACAAGGTATATTCCTTTTTGTCCCTATTTAATTTTCTCCACATGTCTACTAACTCTAATTTTGCTAAGATTTAATCACTTCTCTTACTTCTTTCTTATTTATTTTTTGGTTTTGGATAGAGGAAGGTTCAGATCTCCCAATAGTATAGTTTTTCTATCTATTTCATCCTTGAGTTCCTCTAGTTTCTCCTTTAGAAATTTGGATGCTATGCCATTTGGTGCACACATGTTGAGTACAGAGATTTCCTCACTGTCTATACTGCCTTTTATCAGGATGTAATTACCTTCCCTATCTCTTTTAACTAGATTTATTTTTACTTTGGCTTTGTCGGATATCATGATTGCGACTTCTGCCTTCTTTTTGTCAGTTGATGCCCAATAGATTTGGCTCCACCCTCTTACTTTCACCCTATGTGTGTCTACCTTTCTCATATGTATTTCTTGTAGACAGCATATGGTAGGGTTTTGGACTCTAATCCACTCTGCTAGTCGCTTGCGTTTTATGGGTGAGTTCATTCCATTCACATTCAGAGTTATGATTACTAGCTGTGTATTTCCCAGCATTGTGATTTCTGCTCCTTTTCCTGCCTTTTCTTCTTTCACTATTTCCTTCTACACCAATGTTTGCTTTTGAACAGTCCCCCTTGTTCCCACCCTTATTTTACTTCCCTTTCTACCCCCTCCCTATTTATCCCCCCCTTATTTTCCTATAGTCTTTCTAAAATTAACCCCCCTCTCCCTCCCTCTCTTGTACTGCTTCCCTCCCCACCAGACCGTTTGTTACCCTTCTACTCCCCTATAGGGTGCAAATCTATTCTCTTCCCCCAATGGATTGGATTGTTTTTCCCTCTTTGAGTCACTTTCAAATCACGTAAAAGTTGAGTATTTCCTGTCTCCGACCTCTTTACCCTTCCAGTGTATTGATGTTCTCCTCCCTCCCACCATGAGCTTCTTTATGACATATAAATTTACCCCCATTTGTTTCTTTTCCCATTTCTTTTAATATTAACCTATTTTTAATTTCTAGTTATATATATATGCATACTTATGCATATATATTTTTGCATGCATATATCTATATACCTATTTATGTCTTGTCCTTTCATCCTATACAGTTTGTTGCTGTTCCCTCTAAGTATACTTCTTTTTGCTGCCCAGGTAATAACAATAGTTTTTAAGAGTTACGAATGACCTCTTTTCTTATAGGGATACATATCATTTTAACTTATTGAGTCTCTTAAAAAAATTTCTTTTTTGTTTTTCTTTTTTCCCCTCTTTTTTAATTACCTTTTGATGATTCTCTTGAGTTCTGTGCTTGGATATCAAATTTTCTGTTCAGGTCTGGTCTTTTCTTTACAAATTCTTGGAATTCTTCTATTTTGTTGAATGACCATACTTTCCCCTGTAAGAATATAGTCAGTTTTGCTGGGTAGTTGATTCTTGGTTGTAGACCTAGTTCCCTTGCTTTCCAGAATATCGTATTCCATGCCTTTCTTTTTTTCAGTGTGGATGCAGCCAGATCCTGAGTTATCCTCACTGTGGTTCCTTGGTATCTGAATGACTTCTTCTTGGCAGCTTGTAATATCTTTTCTTTGGTCTGATATTTCTTGAATTTGGCTATAGCATTCCTGGGTGTTGTCAGTTGGGGATTAAGTACAGGAGGTGATCTGTGGATTCTATCAATCTCCACTTTTCCCTCTTGTTCAAGGATTTCGGGGCAGTTTTCTTTAATAATTTCCTGTAATATAATGTCCACGCTTTTTCTTTTGTCATGGTCTTCTGTTAGGCCAATAATTCTTAAATTGTCTCTCCTTGAACGATTTTCTAAATCCTCTGTTTTGTGAATGAGATGCTTCATATTTTCCTCAATTTTTTCATTCTTTTGGTTTTGTTTTATAGAGTCCTGCTGCCTTGTGAGGTCGCTTGATTCAAATTGTTGTATTCTGGTTCTTAAAGACTGGATTTCATCCTTAGTTTTTTGGTCATCCTTTTCCTTTTGGTTGGATTTTCTTTGGAGGTCATCTTTCATCTTCTTCACCTCATCTTTCATCTCCTTTGCCTCATCTTTCATCTCCTTTGCCTCATTTTCCAGCTGGTTGATTTTGGCTTTCAAGACACTATTTTCTGTTTCTAGATGACTTATCTTAGTTTTTAAGTTCTTTTCCCAATTGTCTTCAGCCTCTCTTAATTGTATTTTGAATTGCATTTTGAGTTCTTCCAAAGCCTGTATCCAATTCGCTGGGATTTCTGATTTTCCCTTTGCTGATCCCTCCCCCTCTGTTTCATTCTCTCTTTGCTCATTACCTGTGCAGAAGCTGTCTATTGTAATTTCTTTCTTCTTTTTCTGTTGTTTGCTCGAGTTTATCCCTTCTTTGCTCCCCGTATTTGGCTGTGCTCTTGCTCCTCTCATTTTGTTTTGGTTTTGGGGCTGTCAGTCTCCCCTCTTGGAGCTTTGTCAGATCTCTTGGTACAGTCTCTAGGGGAGGAATGTTAGCTTCCCTGTCCTCTGGAGGCTTTTGATTGGATTGAGTTCAATTGGGTTGGGCTGTATGTGGTATGAAGCACTGAGACTCTGAAGACTCCTAGAAGGCTGGGCCGCCCAGGCTCTCTCCAGTTCTCTCCAGCTGTTTCTCCGCTGTCAGCAAGTGCCTTTGCCAGCCTCCCTAAACTCTGAGGAGTTCTGATGGGATTAGATTTAACTGGATTGATCTGGTTGTGTCCCGAGGCAAAGGTGAGGCTGGAGCCAGATGGAGGGACCCAGCCACAGCCCTGTCTCTCCCTGGCTTCCTCCCCGCTGTCCAAGCTGGATGCGCTGAGCCCGGCACCCCGCTGCTCCCAAGGTAGACCCTGCAAACCAGCACCTTTGCCCGCTCAGAGGTTCCCGCTGCTGCTGGGGGCTCAGCCCTCTGGGTTGTGGGGGTGGGGTCCTGGGACCTTCGCTCTGCCTTCCCCTTAACCCTGAGTATTCTCGGATTCCAGCGTACCTTTTGATTTGAGTCCAGAAGGAGGGTTTCCCGCTTCTGTCCTGTTGTTCATCTTGGATTCCGGTGCCCTTGGAGCATTCAGTCTGTATCGGTAAGGAAGGGTCTTCCACGAGGTCTGAACTTTTGCTGCTTGCTAAGCTGCCATCTTGACTCCTCCCCCCCATATCTATATAATCTTAAAAAGCAATAATTCTAGTTCTGATTGGAAGCATTTAGCTGAAATTTTAACAATCAGTTCTCATGACCTAATTCAATTTGGCTCTTCTACACTCTGGTTGGACCAGATGTCCTATTAGAGTCTTTCTAATACTTATGGTTGTAATTGCTTACTTAGTGGGCGTACAGCTATTCCTTAAAAGAGTCTATTTTAACCTTAGCTAGACAGTTACCTGAAAGATAAAAGATTACAGGCTTGAGTCTTTCTCTGCATAGCACTCAAATCCTCCCGGTCTTCTTGAGCTTTTGGAAGTTCTCTTGACAGAGTCAACAGAAGATATCCCTTCTAAGGAAGTCCTTAGACCATATGATATCAATGATTACAGATCTGCTGGGGAAATCAATCTCTCAGGAGCCCAAATGAAATTAGAACCTCCTCAACTTATCCCAACAATTCAGACTGTCCTCACACTGTTTAATGGTATTACATTATTAAGATGATATTGCATGGCATTCCCTGAAAAGAGACAGCCAAAGGGACCATTTCATGAGCAAAAGAAAGTGACTGATTCACTTTCACTGTAAAGGCCTAGAAGAAATTCACCAAAAGGGAGTTGACTAGAGTTTACTCTCAATCACCTGAGCACATCTGACTCTTTTTTCTACATCTTTTTTCACTTTATTCCCTAAAACTGAATTTTTTTCATCCTCCATGACCCACTTCAAATTCTGCTTCACCCAAGAAGCCTTCTCTGATTTCTCCCTTTTCCCAGAAGTCTGGATGTTCTTGACTGTCTCTATGTTCTTATATCATAATGTTTATAGAATATTTCCTATATTTGCAATGAATTAAGTTCACCAAAATAACTACATATCTGTTCTGTGCAAGACCTCAGTGGGAAATGCATTACTTCTATCCAATATAATCCCCATGCCATCCTGAAAAAAAAATTAACAAATAATTGTTAAACACTCACAAAGTTCAGGTACTTTGCCTGAAGCTCTTAGGCTACTTGTGGTTTAATACTGGAACACTGATACTTGTTATACAAAATATTAGGTATATTAGTATTTATTTTGAGGCTCAAGTTAGGGCTATCCAGTAGATGATCAACTACCTGAGTAATTCTGCTAAAATTCTGCTAGGCTTCCTAGCCCTGCTCATCAATCCTATCCTTCCCCTTCTCTAGACCTCCTCACAGGAACAATGGAAGGCTGAATTATGTTCAAAATAAAAAACACCTCCAAGGACTTTCAGCTTTGAATTTAAGGGTTAAGATTTCTTTCATACTCTAATACCAAGCCTGAATTTAGAAACCTTATTTGATAGCCTTGAACAAAGGGATTGCCAGAGGTCTTTTTCTCTCCTTTACATCCCTATTGCCCTCTGGGTGGAGTAGGAAGTAAAAAGACCCTTCTCTTTGTGTTATTCCTTCTCCCTTCACTAAATATTTACCCCACAGGTGTTAATCTAACATGGCTATGACAACACAGAAAATTTTAAGTGCCTTTGGAGTTACTGAGTGGAAGGGACTTTCCAGGCAGTCTCACCTATCTTTTCCAACAAGCACAAAACCCTAGAATTATGGAAGTCAGGTAAGAAAGAGATTTAGCTATAGGATCTGCTAGTTCTTACATTTTACAGGGGAAATGGAGGAAAGACAATGACTTCATGAACATCACATCACTAGTGAGTCAAAGCTGGATCTAAAACTCAGTTCTAATGGCTCATCAGATCCTTCAGCCTCCCAGTCCTACTCTTCAGTTGTTCCCCATTTCTGTCTAGCATCTTGTTTATTACCATCATCATTCTTTCAATTTGGTTGTGATGAGAAGTTTCCATCCAATTTCTATGGAGTACTTCTGTTTTCTATAGGAATACCTCTGAGGATCACTGAAGACATTCTGCCTGGTGTTGTATTCATTTTTGTGTATATGATTCTGTCTCCTCCAATGAAATTGTGACTCATTGAGGACAAAGACAAAGCCGAGAATTTTTCTGAATCCCCAACAGTTGAGTACTCTACACGTGGTAAGTACAAAAAAAATGAGGATTCCTAGCAATTGTTTCTTCTTTGAATTTAAAATGTTTTCACTCTAGTGGAAAGAAAAAATCTTATTATTTACAGGCTGTAGCGAATGGCATAAGAAGCACTATAATAAATAGGGTTCAAGTTAAGTCCAAGGATTGCTACTTATTGGTTATGAGGTTTTCAACAAATCACTTCCCCTTTCTAGGCCTCAGATTCCTCATTTGACTATAAAGAAGAAAATGCTTTGCAAAGTGTGAAACTCTATATAAATGAGAGAGATCATCGATCTGATTATCGAGCCATCCCTTCCTTAACCAGAAGTTTATGACATTATCCAGGACCCTTTGATGTCTCTTCCCAAACTGGTTTGCTTAGTTAAAATACTCAACAAAGAATGGGAACAATGGCCAGAAAGAGAACAATTAACACAGATTTATAAAATCTTACAGCTGAAAAGACTTTCAAGATCATCTAATTGAATATGTACCTGTCTGAAAGTTCTATCTACAACATCTCTTACAAATAGTCTTCCATGTTCTTCTGGAAACCATCAAATAATGAGGGAACTCACCTTTTCCTGAACGAGTCCATTCCACTTTTGGATACTTTAGCTTTATTTTGAACCTAAATTTACCTCTTTACAGTTTCACAGAATAATAGAACTTAGGAGTTAGAAGCGACTACCCCAGATTTACTCAAAGGAATCTCTATTATAATGTACCCCAAAATGATCATTCAGCCCTCTTCTTGAAGGCCTCTAATGAGAGAACTCAGCACATTCCAATGTAAGTCATTATCCTTTTGGAACAGTTCTAATTGTTAGGAAGTTTGTTTTGTAAGGGCTAAAAATTAACATTGGGCTAAATATAAGAGAAATGTGGTCACTGAAATTATTACTCATCCAAATGACTTTATAGCAATTTATTTATAAAATAGGGAGGGAACGAGTAAGGTAGAGAGATGAGAGAGAGGATAGAGAACATATCTATCCTATCACACTAGTTAATTACTCCAGTCCAGTTTGAACCAGGCGGGGCTTGTTAACCCTCCACTGGAGGACCATAAGCCAGAGGTTCTGGTGGTAAATAAAGCAAGGGTTCTAGCCCCAAGGCCTCCTCCAAGACAGAGGGCCTCTCTGGAAGCTAGTCCCTCCAGGATCCAGAAAAGGAGTCAGTCTTTTCACTCACCCCCATGGTAGTCAAAAGAGAACATCCTCCACCAACCTTCAAAGGCTCAAAAGCTCAAAATAGCTTCAATCACCCCCTCACAGGAAGTTGCTGTTATTTTTAAAGACCTTTCTTTTCATCACTTCCTGTGCCTTCCCCCACTTTACAGGGACCAATTGTAGCTTTTTAAATTTTCTTAGGACTGCCCAAGGGGACAGTCTGTCATTTCTGAGTTGTCACCCACTTTAGTATGTGGGTTGTGAATCTCCCCCAACTTAATAATAAAATGGGGGTATTTATACTTCTGGTGATTAAATCTAAAAGCAGGGGAGAGTTAATCCCATTTTCACAGTTTACTGATATTAAAACCTAAATTTGTCTGGAGCTAACTAATCTAATGATTTTTGATTTTCTTTAAGATGTTCATTCAAATAAAACAGAGAACAAGATATAGTAATAAAAATATTGAATTTATAATAAAAAGTTAGGTTTGAATCATAGCTCTGATATAGTCATGCAAAAATACTCTTTTTGAGCCTCTTCCCCCACCTGAAAATTAAGTGGCTAGACAAGATGACCTCTCAATTCCCATTAGATCATAAATTAAGAACCCTGCAAATACTTAAAAATAGGTAGTATATTTCCCCCAAAGTCTTCTCTTTTCCAAACTATCTTCAGATACCTTTATTAAGGCTTATATTCAGTGATCTTGGCTAATGTCATGTTATAATCTTTGTGATTTTGCTATGGATATTCTCTAGTTTTTTATTCCCTTCTAAAAATGGTGGTGTCCAGAAATGAATGCAATGTGCCAGATGTGGTTTGACTAGAGCAAAGTAGAGAAGGCCTTTTGCCTCCTATGCTCTAGGAAATGTAACTTTGAATGCCATCTAAAATCCCATTCACTTTTCGGGCTGTTCGAGTTGGCTGATGACTCACATTGATCTTGCTTCAGATGAAATGTTGACTGGTTGTTATTCTTCCATCTTATATTTGTGAAAGCAATTGTTTAAACACAGGTGGTGAAATCTACATAGAGCTCTATTCAATTTTGTTTTATTACTTTATTATTCCAGTTTTTATAGCCTCAGATCTGTTTGAATCCTGGCTCAGCCAAAAGATTGACTATCCATTACAACTTTTATACAGGTTCTCACTACGACTCCCTAACCTGGTTCTCATAGACTGTAGTGGATTTAGTTCACTGAAATACTATTCTAATGGCTCATTTTGGTGTAGAGGTAACACTGGGTTCTTGAAGACTACATTATATAGGCTTTGACAAGTGCAACCAAGCTAGGAACGTTTTGAGGGCCAGCCTGGAAAGGAACTATGTGTTTGTTATTTGGGGGTCAATTTAACTAAATGCAGAAAAGCTCATCAAAAGATTGGTCACAAGGTTACAAAAGGTTTATCCATAGCAAATCAAGGGAACCTTTTTCACAGTCCTAATTGGAGTTATAAACCACATCTGTATATTCAGTACCCTTGCCAATGAAAGCTTAGCATGTGCGAAAAGAGGGGAATAAAACTGCATTCCATTTAATAACAATTCGATAAACTTTTATTAATTATTGCTCTGCATAGGATGCCTACATATATGAAAAACATAGAAAACCTATCTTCAAGGAGATTATGCCCTAAATCTACCATGTCAACCAATAAATATTGAACAAAGTAGGGTAAGATAGAGTTACCAAGAAAGGAACTTCAATCCAATTCAGATATGGTTGTCTCTGAGTGGGAAAGGGCAAGCCACCTTTGGCTACAGGCATTCAAGATTTTTCCTTCTTAATCGAAATAATGCAAGTGAATTTAAATTGCACAGATTTCTCTTGACCACTTTTTGCTGAAGATTTCTGCACCTCGAAGCTCTGTCTGGTCTCTCATTTCTTCTTGCGGCAGCATTTTCGGCGGCCCAGTGAACAGGTTCCAATATTTTCTTCTTTGCTGGTACATCTAATAAATCTGCATCTGCCCTGCCTCACTTTACAGTACATGTTGTTTATTCGTTCCAGCAACCAACTTTCGCCTGGAAGGAGAGGAGATTGTTAAACTGTGTGAGCAAGGCAAGAATTGTGGCTGCTAATGGTGCATCACAGTGCAATGGATAGAGTGCTGTGACTAGAGTCAGGAAGACCTTACTTCAAATTTGGCCTCAGATACTTCCTATTCGTGTGACCTTTGGTAAGTCGCTTAACTACTGTCTGCCTCAGTTTCCTCTATTGTAAAATAGAGATAATAGCACCTATCTCCCAGGGTTGTTATGAGGACAAAATGAGATATTAGTAAAGTATTTAGACACATAGTAGGTACTATATAAAATGCTAACTACTACTACTAATAATAAACTAAAACCTCTAATTCTAGATTCCAGAATTCCAGAAACCTGAACAAAAATATCACCAACTTTGTATCATGGATATCATAATTGTTAAGGTTATAGTACCAGGGGATTATTAGTTAAATGATTTAGGACAAAATTTAATTTTAGCTTTAGCTGATCCAATCCAACAAGCACTTAACTTCTCCCTAAGTGCTAAAAATTCAGTGGTAAACAGTCCCTGCCCTCAAGAAGTTCATATTCTAATATGAAAAATATGGAAGTGGGTATCAAGTGATAACACATGAATAACCCAATGGAATTTCTTGTCAGCTACTGGAGTGGTGAGAGAAGAGGGGAGGGAGAGAAAATAAATCATGGAATCATAAAAAAAATTTTTAAAAGAAGTTTGTATTCTAGCTAATGACCCACCCTCATCTAAACCTAAATGCTCAACCTCTGTAAACATCCATTTCTTCATCTGTAAAGTAGGAATAACAATAGCACCTGTTTCACTGGGTTGTTTGTGAGAATATGTAGAGATAGCTATAAATTATAATTATGTGGCTAATTATGATATATCATATAATATATAATCACTTTGCAAATATTTTGGCTCTCTATAGATGCTATCTATTATTACTAATGACTTAATAGCCCACGTTTTTTAATCAACATTTCTCCTGTTAAAAAGAAAAAAAAACACTAAAGGAGGGTTTGGGGAGTTGGAGAGATTTTTTTTATTCTAAGGCTATGTTATTATAGTAGGCAGAAAACTGCTTCAAAGCCAGGAAGAACTGGATTCACCTCTAACCAGAGGCATATACTGGCTCTGTGACTCAGAACAAGATAACTAATTAATTAACGTCTCAACACTCTAGGCCAGTGTCAAATTCCAATAGAAACAGATCCATGCAGCTGTGAGAAAACCACAATTAGAATTATCCATATTCTATTGTATTTTTCTTTATTTTGTTAATATTTCCCAGAGACACTTTTCATCTACTTCTCCTCAATAGTTTTGAAAGCAGCATTTGAGTCAATTTGACACTTCTGTCTTGGCAACACTTTTAAAGACTGCAATTTGCAAAGAAGATTTTGACCACAATTGGTGGAGGGAATTTTCTTTACCTACAAACTCCCTATACCAACGTCTGAGGTCTATTCTCAATGCCTGAGGCTATAGCCATATCATCAAAGGGGTGCAATATAGACTGTCTAATTGCCTGTCCATGCAACTGATGTTTCTTTGACTCTATGGTAAGCGGTTTTGTCCTGAAAAACAGCTACCCTATGCTAATCCTTAGGGTGCAAGTGGCTTCATGGTCACTAACGGGACCAGGGACTAGATTCAGAATGCCTCCTTTCAAACTTGTCCTTTCTACCAGAACTACTGGGAAACTCAAGTCTATTATGATGAGGACTACCCGTTATGCATGTGAGAAATAATAACTAACATTGATATAACACTTCACATTAGCAAAGTGCTTTTCACATATAATCTCATTTTATTTCCCCAAAACCCCTAGAAAGAAAGTTGTGGTTTTATCATTTTTAGAGATGAGGAACCTAAAGTTAAGAGGAGTTTAAATGACTTGCCTAGATTTCATTTTTTTTTTACTTGAAATCGAGAAAAGGGTCCAGAGCCAATAGAAAGAAATTTTTGTAGTCACATTTTTTTTTACTCTTTTCAAATCAACTTATTAGTTAAAATGTCTTCTCTGTGAAAGAGGGAATAAAAAAGATGAAGAATATTGTGACAGTCGAAACAAAGAACATAAGATTATATAGAAGGCTAGCTTTGGACCAAAGGACATACGAGTTTGTCTTATTTCAGATATATACATATATTCTCTCACACCTCAGTTCCTTGGGGTCAAGGACTGTTTTAATTTTGTGTGCTCAATGCTGAGGGCAGAGACTTGTACCTAGAAAGTACTCAATACCTAGGGAACTGAATGCCAGCTATGTGAACCTAAGAAAGACACTCCTTGTCCCCTTTGCAATTCTAAGGCTTCACATAATAGAGTTGCCCCCTGGCCATTCTAAGATTCTACTTCTTGGAGTTAGAGTATTCCAGGATGTTGGTGGTCACCAAGTCCAACCTCCTTATTCAACAGAGTGGCTTGCTTAGGGTTACAGAACTAGTAAGAGTCAGGGGTGGGATTTGAACCAGGACTTCATGGTCCAGACCAATCCACTACCCTAGTTCAATGACCTCATGCAAATCCACAGCACTCACTAGTGCTTCCTTAACCAGATTAAAATATAATTAGGAAATATTTAGCAATATAAATTAAAATATACTAAAGCATAGATAATATTACATTTTGAAATAGTCAGTATGTGGTCTACAAGGACCTTCCCCCCTCCCTTTCTATTTAAGTATTATAACACTGCATTACCCTATGCTATTTCTGCACTAGTAGAGGTAATTTTCAAATCAGGAATTCCCCAAAACAATAACATCACAAATCTGGACCCTACCCCCCAAATTATATTTGAGTTTTAATATAATTGATGCTCTAAGCCTATATGTATATAGTGTGTTTGTCAAAAAGGAAGTGTGACTGAAAAGCATTAGAATTGCTCTGATGTCTACTCTGCCTCCCTCTTCCCTCTGCCTCTTAGTCTTTTCTATTTCTTTCTGTGACCTTATCATAATAGAACTAAGTGCAAAATAATGAAAGCCAACATTTATATAGCATTTAATATATCCCAGGCTCTGTGCTAAGCACTTTACAATTATCTCATTTGATCCTCACAAAAACCCTGGCTGGTAGTACTATTATTATCCACATTTTTATAGTTGAGGAAACTGAGACAAACAGAAGTTAAATGATTTGTCTGTGGTCATACAAGAGCTAATAAGAGTCTAAAGCTGGACTTCAACACAGGTTTTTTCTGTCTTCAAATCCAACACTCTAACTACTTTGCCACAAAAGATTTACCAAGATATTAAAAGTCAGGCATAGTTTTTCTGGCCAACAGTTCAGGGATGAACCAGACATGACTGTGAAAAGTGCTTTTTGATGATACAAAATGACATGAGAGGGCTCTTTGTTCATGAAGACTGGACTGTTTTGGTCCCTAAGGACCTTTCCATTTGCTTCAGTGCTCCTAAGAAAATGTAAATTCTCACTATAGTCTTAAAAAATGAGAATATCTGTATTGCGATTCCTAACAAATACATTATAAGTTTTTGCTATTTGGTTTAAAAAAAAAAACAGAGAGACCCATTTTAGTATCTCTCGTAGAGACTTCTGACTTTCTCCTTATGTCAAGAGGACTCTTCTGTCATATCCTGGTAGTCATTGGACTAAAATCATTTGCAAACCAGTCTCTGGGGTAATGTTTCTTTCCTTCTTCCCTGCCTCCTTTCTGTCATTCAGAGGATTTGCTAGAATTAAATGCACTTGGAAGAACTAGATATATATCCTCATTTCATAATGATATATGTTCTTTCCCTCTGGCAACCTTTTTTCCAGACCCAAAGCACTTGACCCCATCTTACCTGGAGCAGGCACCAGGAACAAGAAGAAGAAGAAAAAGAGCAGGTAATGAATCCTCATGGTCGATGTTTAATGGTGCCTCCACCCAAGACACTGTGGAACTTCCAAGAAAAAAATAGGAA
The DNA here is from genome assembly GCF_027887165.1 of Monodelphis domestica. Lineage (NCBI taxonomy): Eukaryota > Metazoa > Chordata > Mammalia > Didelphimorphia > Didelphidae > Monodelphis > Monodelphis domestica. The sequence continues at coordinate 567,964,826 of NC_077227.1, forward strand.
AGGTGCTCACCTGTGTCTTATCGAGGATGGTGCTGGTCAGAGTGAGCAGGTAGATGCCCTTGCTGTCATTATAAGGCGTGGACAGCCGAATGTCTTTTCCTGATGCTTCATGCCAGGAGCTCTTACGACATAGAGCTCCACCCACTCACCTTGCACATGTCACTGTCCAGGTGACAGACAAAGGATGCAGATAGATGTACCAAAGAAGTCATTATACCATCCTGTCCCCTTATCCCAATCCATGAAGAATAATCCAATTAGGGTATAAATCTTGTAGTAGGTCTGGAAGTAGTAAATGTGGATATTTTCCCTCCCCAGTTTGGAGCAGTATAAGAACATCTGAGCTTGGCTTGATTTTTCCTCAGCACTGGCGTACCTTCCTCACCCCCAGCCCCACCTTTTACCTTTGAGAAGGGGATTTCTGAAGGCAGTCTCAAAGAGGATCCTCCACAATGTTGGGCTTACCACAGAGTATGCTTTTGCTCCAGAGATTAAGTCAAAGTTGAGTCAGAATCATATACCTTTGAGATAGAAACACAATTTGACTGCCTTTGAAGTGGTGGGAGAAGGATGTGCGGGCAGCACTGCCTCAGAAGGTTCACCTCATAGAATTTACTTTATTAATGGATATCTTTATTAAAATAAATCAACAATCTCGTATTTAAATGCCTATTGTGTACTGGGCTCTACTGATACTAGGTGTGATATTAGATACTCTGGATTAAAGACAAAATGAAACAGTCCCTCCTCTCAAGAGGCTTATATTCTATTGGGACAAAAACTGTACATACACATGTGCATATATGTATTCAGGGCATTCCAAAAGCTATTAAAACTTAAAGGGCAGGACAATTAGGTATAAAAGCATGGAGAAGGGGATTTGGGGTGAAATGTATGAGAAATAGTAAGAAGAACCCATTACATTCTTCCCTTTGTCCAAAGAACTACTAAGAGGATGAGTCATAGGAAGCTGCACCATTTTACTTCCTCAGAGAATGCTGGCATGAGACATGCTAATAAGCAATGATTTGTCCAGTGAGTGTTTAAACAGTCACTCTTCACGTGAGTTAGGAGCTCAGAGACACCTATTCATAAGACATCAGGTACTAGGGGCTCACCGAGCCCACAGAGACAAGGAAATATTTCATCAAATCATAGAATGTCAAAGATGGAAAGAACTTTGGAAATTATCTAGTCCAAGCCTGTCATTTTGCAGAGAAAGAAATTGAGACCTAGAGAAGGACATTTGGTCAAGTTCATATAACTGGTGTCAGACCTGGAATTGTCCCAGACAATTAATTTCTTGATTCCTAAATGGGTGCCAAAGCAGTTAATTCACTTCTAGCTCAGTTTTCTAGACTATAAAATGGTGATAATAATAGCACTTATCTCACATGCTTATTGTAAAGACTAAATGAGATAATAATTGTAAAGCACTTAACACAGTGCCTGACAAGAAGTAGGCACTTAAATGCTGATTTGTTAAGCTGTTGCCAATTAATTTATTGATCACTATGGTTTGGATTTACAGACTTTTCATAGCCTGATTGAATCATCTGAACACAACTAAGCTTCTTTGTTCCTTTGGTGCCTTATAGCTTTAACTGTAAAGAAGCCTGGATAACAATAAGTCTGTGTCAAGCCCTTCCTCCAGGGTGACTGAGTGATATCATAGAATGTCAGAGCTTGAAAGGATTTTAAGAGTCTATTTAGGCTAATAATTCCTCTCCTCCCTAATTTTCCACTTGTGGAAACTCTCTCCAGTCTCTCTGAGCACTCCCAGAAAAGGAAAAGGACATTCTCAAGATCAAACAGCTAGTTAGTGACAGATTCCAGAATTCAAACCTTGGTGTCCTAATTTCCAGTCTAGTGGTGTGCTCACAAGATCTTATGAAACTGCATCAGCTTAATGAGTCTGTAATATTAAAAGACTATGCTTGGCTAAGAGACAGCTTAGGTGGTGCAGTGGCAGAGGACTGAGCTTGGAATCAGGGAGCCTCAGCTTCATAGTTCAAGCCTGGTCTCAAATGCTTACTAGCTATATATTCTTCAGTTCCTAATCTTTAAAATGAGCTGGAGAAGGAAATGGTAAATATTTCCACTATATTCATCAAGAAAATCCCACACGGAAGAAAAACAACTGCTTGATCACAAGGGTTGATGGGGATATGATTGGGGATGTGAACTTTAAACAATCACCTTAATATAAATATTAATAATATGGAAATAGGTCTTGATCAATGACACATGTAAAACCTAGTGGAATTGTGCATCATCTATGAGAGGAGGTTGAGGGGAGGGGAGGGAAAGAACATGAATCTTGTAACCACGGGAAAATATTCTAAATTAACTAATTAATAAAATTTTCCAAAAAAGAAAAAAAAAAGAAAATCCCACATGGGTTCATGAAGAGTCAGACACAAATGAAACAACTGAAATAACAATGTGTCTGGCTACTGTCTCATTTCGTTAAAATTCAATCCTTAACTCTCAAGTGTTAGAATTTGAACCATGGCAGAAATTTATTTTAATGGAATTAGATAAAAACTATGAGTGGAGCCACAAAGTTGATAGATAGGCAAAGGAATTACTTGAGTATATGAGAAGGATGCAAAGGAAGGAAGGAAACAGGATTTGAGTACTATGGGGAGTTGTAACTTTGCTCAAACATTTTATTCAAAACTGTAAAGATAGTCTTAGAGATCTCAGTTCCTCCACCATTACTTCATCCTTGGGAGAGGAAGGACTACTACTCAGGTGGGTGGATTCCTAAAGCTTCACTAAGCTAGGGAAATGTGGCTGACCCACCCCTCTCTAGCATTTTACGAAATGAGATGTTAGCAGGTTTATTAATATTTAGTTAGAAAAATACATATATATAAACTTTTTCAGTTAGGTCTTTACTGTTTCCCTTATGTTAGACCATATCACCATAAATCTCAGTGAGAGGAATAGTAAGGACCAAAAGAGCATGTATTGAGGAAGGTCTTGCATGGGCTGCTTTTTATTTATAGGATAAAAAGAACAAAAGGGCTGGGAGTAATTATCAATTACTTCCTTGAATAATTATCTACTGTGGCTGAGGAAATAAATGGATTCACACAAAAATATTGGTAATAAACAATACAAACAAAACAAAGAATTTCCTCGACCCCATACATAAGTATTTAAATAGGTGCAGGGTAATTCTTTAAAGGAAGGCATTAGTAGCTGGTGGGAATTAGGAAAGGTTTCATGTGGATGATGGTACATAAAGTGAACTTTGAAATAAACTAGAGATCCTAAAAGATAGAGTTGAGGAAGAAGCTTATTTCAGGTAGGGAACAACCAAATACAAAGGGATGGAAATAGGAAAAGGACTGTTTGATGGGAAGTTGAGTTTGATAATTATGGGAAGTTATATAATATATATATATATATATATATATAATATATAATATATAATATATGGGAAGTTATAACTTGGCACACACATTTTGTTCAAATTATAGTCACCAGGTTCAAATATGATTTTATGTCACAGGGCAGTGAGAGATTTTCCATTCTATGCCCTTTTTCCTCCCTCTATTTCAAACTGTCTCATGTCTGGTGAGAAAGAAGTTCCTGCCTACCTCATCCTTCAAGGGTTTGAATCCTTCCAGTTTTAATTCTATAATCCTCTGATACTACATTATCCCTGCAGTTCATCCTGGTCTTTTCTCTCAACCTCTTTAAATTAGGACCACAGGGTGCAGGTGAGTGGCTCAGTGAATTGAGAGTCAGACCCATAAATGGGAGGTCCTGGGTTCAAATCTGGATTTAGACACTTCCTAGCTATGTGACCCTGGGCAAGTCACTATTGCCTAGCCCCTACCACTCTTCTGCTTTAGAACCCATATACAGTATTGGTTCTAAGGTGGAAGATAAGAGTTTTAAAAATATATAAATAATAAATCAGGACCACAATAACCCAACTAGATTCAACTTCTTGTTTAATACCTAAAAGTTAAGACTCTCAGAGGGCAATGGGAGCAGGGAAACAGGAAGAATAACACTCCAGTCAACTTTTACATCTTACTATTAATTGGTATCTCACTGATTCCCATCTCTTCTTAGAAATTCCCCTTTTTATCCCTTTCCTTCTTCTCTATCAACACATAGAGTTGTATAGCAATGTCAAAAAGCACCTAAGTAAACTTTTATCCTTCATTATGATTATAAAATAATTAAAATTTTAGAAAATGATCTGGGATACTAGGAGATAAAGTGAGTTGTCCAGGCTTAACCAATATGTAAGGGTAGAGTATGTGTCAGAAGTAGGATTTGAATCCAGGTCTTCCTGGAATTCACTTTCTAACCACTATGACCCACTCTACTTCTGCACTCTTTGCAAAGTGGACACAGATACGCATAGGTAGAAGGAGTTCTTTCCTGAGAGCTTGTTACACTGATGAAGCAATGGTTCTAGTCAAAATAATCATAATAGATCACCTTTCTTTAGGATTTTCAAGTTTACAAAGTTCTTTCTCTTCACTGGTACCACTCTTCTGAGGTTCAGTAGTAGAAGTATTATTCCCATTTTACAGATGAGAAAACAAACTCAAAATGGTTAAATTGTCTTGCCCAAGATCATAGAGCTAGTTAGAGGAAGAGTCAATATAAGCACCTAGGTATCCTGATACCCTGTCCAAGTATCTTTCCAACTGTTCCATATTACCAAGAAGATTCAAGACACTATTATATATTTTTGTAAACTGAGCACAGAGCCCTTGTACATAGTTTAGGAATATAATGAATGAATTGATTTAAATCAAACTATTGACTAAGTAACATGAAATAAAACATTGTTAGTTTTATTTAGCACAAGGTAACTCAGAGAGAAATCTCTCCAAATCCTCCAGTTTTTTGCCATAAAAGATTAAAGTCCTCTCTTGCAGCAATGTTTCTTAGGACTGGGACATCTTCCAGGCAAGGGCGTACATTTATCTTCTTTTTTATTCCGGCAGATGCCCCAATAAGAATAACAAGAAGAAATTTCAGAATTCTTCCCATCCACTGTAAAAAGAAATGCAAGTTACTACCTGGGACCTGGCTCAGACATTAGGAAAAATGAGAAAAGGGGATGGACTGGGAACATAGGCCAAATTTTTAACCCTGATGGCAGTCATCTATGGTTGCTATGAAAGATTATACATTTGGAGCTAAAAGGACCCACAAGGGCCATAATATCATATGATTGTATAAGAGCTAGAAAGAATACAGAAGTCATCTAGGCTAACCCTCACATTTTATAGATAAGGAAACTGAGACTGAGAGGTTTAGTTATTTATTTGCCCACCAAGAAGATACAGATCTGGACTGGGGATCATATAGAAACAAGAGAATGGACAGAAGAGTGGAAAGGCAGAAAGAGGGGCAGGTGTAAAGGTCTTTAGATGCCAAATAAAAGAATTATTATAGGCACTCTGCTAGGCATTGGGTTTACAAAAACAACAAAATAACATTGAAACTGACCCTTCCTTCCTGGAGCTTCTATTTTACGGAGAGGGGGAAAAAACCATCTATAAAGATAAAAGACATTTGGAGGAAAAATCACTAAAAATTGTAGGAAATCAAGAAAGGTGCCATCTGAAAGGAAAGGTATCTGACATGATCATTGAAAGAAGTTAAATTATCCTAAGAGGCAGAGGTGAAGAGGCAATAAGTCTACCAGCTCTAAGCTCCTAAATTAACATCTCTGAGATGGAATTCAAGGGCTTACCTGATTGCATCTGGCAGAGAATTATAAGGACCAGAAGCATAAGGTAGAGGAGGTGCATGGTGGGTGATATGTAACTTGGAAAAAAGAAGAATCAGGAGGACTTCCAGGGGACTGTGGACTCTTCCCTAATTCTGGGAGGCAGGCTTCCTATATGATTGGTCATGGAGATGGAAGAAAGAAGGCTGCGATGAGAAAGGAGCTTTTGTGTTTCCCTTTGCTTCTATGCAGAGCAGAAGCCAGGTGTAATTGAAGAAAGTGGAATATGTTATCAACTGTAGGCTCAGCAAAGAGCTGCCTCCTGTCAAAGAAAGAAGAGGAAAAATCCCCTGGATTAATACAGTATTTTCTGTAATCTTCACATCCTTGTTGAGTGGTGGCAGAACTTGGTGTTTTCTTTTTTAGGGGAGAAGGAAGAAAATAGGGATAACTTGGATGAAACCAATTCAAGAAAATATGGAAGGTTTATGAAAATGTAAGTGATTTCTGAGCACTTTGTTGCTCTAAATTCTTTTTTATCCCTATTCTGAAAACAGAAGGAAGCAAGATTATAGAGACCCTAAGACGTCTTTAACATTCCCTGGGTTAGGCTACTTCAAGGAGGAGACAGAGGAGTTTCCACTAGGTTCTGATCTAAATGATAGTAGACATATTTGTACTAGGACTGGGTTTGAATCAGGCATTACTCTAGAAAGGTAATTTATTAACTTAATTAAATGATGCATTTGTAATTTAAAAAATGCACCTTTACTTTTTTTTGGTGGGGGAGAAGGGTTTAAAAATATTCCCCTCTCCACATGCCCAATTCTCTAAGATTTCCTAGAGGCCACTATCTGAGGCATAGATGTGAATGTATATCTTGACTCCTTCCACTCAAATAAGTGACTTTGCATCTCTTGGGCCTTGGTTTTCTCATCAATAAAATGAGGAGACTGGACCTAATTACCCCAAAGATCCTTTTTTTCATTTTTAAATATAGTGTCCTAGGATCTACAATTTATCTCACCCCTCAGGAATGTCATTCCTCAGAGTCTAAACACTTGAATTTAAAAATGCATCATCTCATCTATCTTAAGCTTCAATTCCCTCTAAATGATCTTTCCCTAGTTTTCAGATCATTCTATTTGTTGGACCAGATCAAAGCAAAATAGAAATAGAAAAAACTTCATAGTAATACTTCACATCTAAAGCTCTCTAAGGTTTACAGAGATCTTTCCTGGGGAATTTGTAGTAGAACCATTTTTCTCATTTTATAGATAATAAAACAGTTCCAGGAAGGAAAAGTAAATTTGTCCAAGATCACTCTGCCAATAAGCATTAGGGGACTAGAACTTGTGGAAACTATTCCACAGAAAAATCAGAGTTAGAAGCCTCCTCAAGAGCATCTAACCCAGACATTGTTTTACAGATAAGAAAACAGAATTAACTATACTCACATAGTAAATAGAAAAGATAAACTTGAACTTTCTACTGGGGAATTACATATCTGAAATAAAATTTAACTTTGGAGATCTTCCTACTCCAAAAATGGAATAAGTGTGCCAGGCACTTATAAATTACCCCTTTAACAGAACATAGTAGGGTTATTCCCTACAATAGCTCAATCTTCATTTAAACAAAAGAGCTATAGACCAGTTTGATATTTCACTCTCTCTCTCTCTACTCCTCCCCTAATCTAATACAATTTTTTAAAAATCTCTTTATTCTTTTTTCTGGACTAACCACTTGGCAATTGACCTTTGGATTTCTCATTCTTCTTTCCTTTCCCTCACTAACACTCACCTCAAAGCAATTTGCCCACCCGGAGACCCCCTGTTTAAGAAACTACTGATATCCTCTCCCAGGCAGAAATTTTACACTCTAATTACATCATAATCAGGAGTATGATCATCAATAGGCTTGGGGTGGGGAGGAAATGATTTTTTTTAAGTAGAGGGGATAGCTGGGACCAGGTAATTTGCTTTTAGGGAAATAGCATTGAGATTGCTTCCATCCTCCCCTCCCTAAGTTCCAGTGCCCTATTGGTATCTGAGGACTTATAGGTATAGCAGAGAGCCAGACTTGGTGAATCTACATCAAGTATATTAAAACCTATAGATTCTGTCTTTTCAATGTCTCCACAATGGCCTCTTCTCCTTAGTTCAATAGTTGGCCTACATTCAACTAGGCCACTGTTGGTAGGGATAGTATTTAGCAGGAGTTATTCATTGCAGTATAAGCAGGGACTTGGGTCACCATTAGGATGAGAGGGTGACATGGGTAAAGATGGTTGTTAGAAGTAATCCTAGGAAAAGTTATTTATATTATTTGAGGATTATCTAATAATACCAATAGGTCCTTCTAGAACTCCCATACACGTACACATTCCTAGCATTAGGAAGAGATCAAAGTGATCCCTTTTATATCTGCATGAGTATCAATGTCTTTATAGGTTGAAGATAACTCATAATTAGATAATAGAGTACAGTAGAAGGAACCTTGGGCTGGGAGTCAAAATATTTACCTAGGTTCTGATCACCCCCTCTGCCACTATATGTGAGCTTGAGCAATCCCCTTGTGTTTTTTTTTTGTTTTCCTTTTTTTAAATACATTTGTTTGCTAGAATAAAGTTCTTCATTATCTCCCTTTCCACACTAGAGAAAGGCATCATTTGACAAAACATATATATGATATATATATGTGTGTGTGTATATGTTATGTTAGATTTATGAATATAATTATGTCACATATATTTCTATTTATCAATTCTTTCTCTGGAGGTGGACATTCATGGTATTCTTCAAACAATATTTCTGATATCATATATAATGTTTACTTAGTTCTGCTCATTTCACTGTTTATAATTTTCCATAGGTCTTTCATGTATTTTTAAAAAATTAATGTATTTGTCATTTCTTACCAGGAAGTAGTATTCCATCACAATTCTATGCCACAACTTGTTTAGCCATTCTCTAATTGATGGGTATCCCCTCAACTTCCAGTTCTTTGCCACCACAATGAGAACCATTATACATATTTTAGAACACAAAGGTTCTTTTCCATTTTCTTTGATCACTTTGGAAAACAGAACTAATAGTTGTATTGCCATAACAAAAGATATACCCAGTTCTATACCTCTTTGGGCAGAATTACAGATTGCTCTCCAAAATGGTTGGATCAGTTCACAGTTCCACTAACAGTATATGTGTCTCCATTTTTCCACATTCCATCCAACATTTGTCATTTTCTCCAACAGATGTGAGATTTACATTTCTCTAATCAATAAAGATTTAAAGCACTTTTAATATGGCTATATATATACATATATATACACATATATATAGCTTTGATTTCTTCATCCAAAAACCATTTGGTCATACCTTTCAACAATTTATCAGTTGAGGAACAGCTAATATTTGCTTAGATTTGCCAAAGATTTATATATATATTTGGGATATGAGAACTCTATGCCCTTTTTACGATTGCTTTCTCCTCTAGAAAATAAAAGAGTTGGACAAGGAAGACTTTCTTATAGCTCTAACACCCTAAATTAATTGATCCAATATGTGTGAATGTGAATGCAGGCCCAAAGTATCCTCAGTCCTTTCCTCTCCTCCTTTAGAATCGCTCACAGGTTCAAGAAATTTGCCATATTTTTGCTCTTTTCTGAGATCAAAGTATAATACTAGCTCTGGAAATAGAAGGGACCTTTTTGGTGTTCTAGCCCAGAACCCTCATATTACAGATGAGGAATATGAGATCCAAGAGAGGTTAGCTGACTCACTCAATCTCACATAGGTTAAAAAGATAGGGTTTGAACCTAGATCATCTTGCCTTCCCTTGTACCACAGCATTAAACCCATAAAAAACTGAACTTGCTAGAAACTCTCTATACTGTCTGTCCAGCCATAAGAGAAACAACATCAGAGCTTGGATTGTATTTTTGTCATTTCTTCATTTAGTAAACATTTATAATAATAATAGCTAATGTTTATTTGGTACTTTAAAATTTATAAAGTAATAATGAGATATATACCTCTGTGTATATACATGTTCATATGTGTACATATGAAGAGACAGAGATTTTATTATCTGCTATGTGCCAAACACTAAGTGCTTTAAAAATATTATTTTATTTGATTCTCAGATATAATGTGAGTATGTATAATATATATGTGTGTATGTATGTGTGTTCTTTCTTTTTTAATCCTCATAACAACTCTGTAAAACAGATACAACATTTTTGTTTTCAGATGAGGAAACTGAGATGGAGAGAGCTCAGTGACTTATCCAGAGTCTCACAGATGACAAAATGCCTGAAATAAAATTCAAACTTTAAGTCTTCTTGACTCCAAGTCTAGCACTATATACCTTATGTTCACTAGCTGTCTTTTATTGAGCTCCTAGGGTAAGAGATACAAGGATGAAGGTTCCTAGGAATGCACAATCTAATGGAAGAATAAAACAAGAACATGATAGATGATAAGATTAGGCAGAATGTGATAAGGAGAGTGGTACCTTATCTAGTCCTTGAAATGTAGGTAGAATTTCAGCAGAGGACAGAAAGAAGAGTTTTCCAGGTTAGAGGATGACAAAAAGTCATGAAGGTGGTAAATATCAAGCAAAGGCATGGAGAACAGAAATTATGAAGTCTAATCATAAACCCTTTGAATATATCATAGGATACAGGGTCAACCAGACATTGAAAGGTAGAGTTCATGAAGGAGAGTAAAATGAAATAAAATTGAACGTGTAGGGAAAGGAGTGTCAGATTGTTGAGATCTTTAATGAAAAAGCAATCTGAAATTCAGATCTCCCTGATTCTCAGTTTCCTCTTGAGAAATTTAAACTAGAGGATTTCTAAGGTTCCTTCTACCTTTCTCTATAGCATCCTATCACAAATAGAAATTTAAGTCTGACAGTAGGCACCTTGTGATTGTACCCTAAAGCTCCCCCAGAGAAATGATTTGTAATCTTCTTCATTATTTATTTTTTTTTCATGATATTCAAAGATTCTATGATGTGATGGAAAGAGTATAAGATATGGAAACAAAAGACCTGAGTTCCAGTCTTGATTTTTTTTTTATTTACTACCTGTGACCTTGACTAAGTAATCATAGGTTCATGGATTTAGAGCCAGAAGGGACCTCAGAAACACAGGAAATTAAAACCCAGAAAGGTTAAGAGACTTACCCATAGTTGCACAGATAGCATCTTAAATAAAGATCATTACTCAGTTCTTTCTAATTCCAAGATTAGTGCCACAGTCAGGAAGACCTAAGTTCAAATCTAGTCTCAGAAACTTAGTAACTGTGTGACTCTGGGCAAGTCACTTAACCCTATTTGTCTCAGTTTCCTCATCTCTAAAATGAGCTGGAGAAAGAAATGGCAAACTACTCCAGTATTTTTTTTTACCTTTTTAAAAAATTTATTTATTTAATTAATTTAGAATATTTTTCCATGGTAACATGATTCATTTTCTTTTCTTCCCCTCATCCCTCCCCCCATAGCCAATGAACAATTTAAGTGGGTTTTTACATTTGTCATTGATCAAGACCTATTTCCAAATTATTAATATTTGCAAGAGAGTGATCGTTTAGAGTCTACATCCCCATTCATATCCCCATCGAACCATGTGATCAAGCAGTTGTTTTTATTCTGCATTTCTGCTCCCAAAGTTCTTTCTCTTTGTGGATAGCATTCTTTCTCATAAATTCCTCTGCATTGTCCTGGATCATTGAATTGCAGGTAGTAGAAAAGTCCATCACATTCAATTGTGCTACAATGTATCAGTTTTTATGTACAACATTCTCCTGGTTCTGCTCCTTTCCCTCTCCATCAATTCCTGGAGGTCGTCCAGTTCACATGGAATTCCTCCAGCTCATTATTCCTTTTAGCACATACTCCAGTATTTTTGCCAAGAAAATTCCAAAAAAGGGTCACAAAGGATTAGAGGTGACTGAAAATGACTGAATAACAACAACAAAACACTCCCAGGGTCATTGTGAGGATAAAATTAGATAATAATGATGAAACTTTTTGTGAAACCTAAAATGCTACATAAAATCCTAGCTAGTAATGTTATTGTTATCATTTTGCCTTTTGGCTACCTTTAAATTTCCAAAAAATGAAATTTTAGTAATTTGCCTCTAACATGGCTTCGAATTCAACATTTTTTAATTCGAAATGCATGGGACTCAGTTCCCTCATCTGTAAAAATGTGGGGGCTGAACTAGTTGGTCTTTAAGGTTCATTCCAGCTCTCTACAGAAAGGTTCCCATATGACAAACCTATGTCTGGTTTCCAAGAGGTATTAAAAAGTCTCCAAGCAAGCTTATGGGTTATTTTCAAAAATGTGTTTGAATGACTACATTCCATCTCTACCCTTTGTTATTTTTGATCATTATATCATATCCAACTTTAATGACCCCATAAACAGCTTAGTAAAAATATGGAATGGTTTATCTTTTTCCTTCTCCAGTGTCTCCCATTTTACAAATGAGGAACTGAGGGATTAAATGACTTTCCCAGGCTCACACAGGCACTAAATGTCTGAATCTAGACTTGAACTCAGGTTTTCTTGACTGCAAGCCCAAGTGCTCTATCCACATTGCGTCACTTAGCTGCCCCAGACAGGTTATTCAGTGGAGTAGAAAATGAGGCAGGACCTAGACTCAACTCTCTATATTTCTCTTGGGATCAGCCTGAAAATATTCATTCCATGCTGACTCTGAGTAAGTGTTATGGATGAATCTCACCCAGACATGGTAACTGTGGCAGTGAGAAACAGGATCCTGGATATTATCCCTTGTGCTTTCACACCCACAGCTGTAGTTCCTTCGGGCAAAGACAACTTGTCTCACCACTTAGCTGGCACTACCAGAAGGAGCTTAAGGGAGGAACCAGGAGGAGACAGAGACTGCCTAGAACTTAGGACACCCTGAAGCAACTGCTTCCTCTCAGATCAGACCCAGGAGTGCCAGAGTGGAACCCTAGGGCCCCCAGAAATGATCACTCCCTTGCCAAGGGTGCCTGGATAGGAATGAATTTCATAATCTAATCTAGAACCAGGCTATTTAGGGAAAGGCTTCAGGTAAAGGAGAATGCCCTTGTCAGGAGAGGCAAAGAGTTAGGTTAAAAGACAGGCTGACTGTCAATGCCAAGCAGGGGTGGAGATAGTGCCAAAACTCAATGACTCACTCAGGTTTTTCCCCACCCTCTCAGCCAGCTCTGATAGCTGCTATTTCTCTCCTCTCTCTCCTTTGAAAGGCGGGTGCTCCTAGAGCAAATAATTCTCCCTGACACTTGGAAATCATGTCGAGCTTCATTCCTGCCTTTGAGCAAAAAGCACCAATCACTGAGTGGGTCGAAAACATGACTCGCTGGCAGTTTGCCAGTTCTTACTCTCTCTCAGTATGAAAATGCCATGTATGGTGACATGAACATAACACGTAGGAGTCAACAACCCAAATTTCATCATGGTTTGGTCATTTATTCCCTGTGAAACCTTGGGTAAGCCAATTTCTCTGACCTTCATTTTCTTCATTGTTACAATGAAAGGACTGGACCAGATCATCTTTAAGGTCCCTTTGTGAAACGTATTTTCCTGTAAGGAAATCAGCATACTGTTGGTGGAACTCTGAACTGATCTAGGCATTTGGGGGAGCAATCTGGAATTGTGCCCAATGAGTTATAAACCTGTGTATACCTTTTGATCCTATATACTTATTGTGAAACTGGGAGAGATAAGAGTAGGAAATGGACTTTCAGCCAACACTCCCTTAAGACTACATCAGGGTATGTTTTGAGGAAGATAGGTATGATAAGGTGCCCCCCCCATCCTTTGAAGGGTCCCCTCACTCAATACATGGAGGAGTCAATCCCTTCTTTGTCTATCCTGTCTCTATAACTTTGCGCAGAGTATCCCCTTGCCCCAGGAATGTACTCTCTCTTAATCTCTGCTTCCTTGAATCCTTAGTAATATCAATAAAAATAATAATGATAATGATGGTGGTGATAGTAATACTTGTTTAACACTTTAAGGTTTTTAAAAAGCTTTACATGTAATTTAATCCTCATACCTACCCTAACAAGGTACTATTATTATCTCCAATTTACAAATGAGGAAATTAGAAAGAAAACTAAGGAGGGGAAGACTAAAATTATCAAAGACCTCAGGAAGAAGAAAACTCAAAGATCTTGAACATAAGCAGATAAATCAGAAGGGAAAACATTAACAACAAAAAGAAATATCGTATTCAGACATAGAACATGAATTCAAGCATATATATATATAAATAAATCTTGAAAAATAAAGAAAAATGTGAGGTGAACCTGCAACCAAAACACATTCTTCCTGACTGGTTTGAAAGAGAAATGAGAATTAGGAGAGTTAGGAGAATTTACAGCCTGCACGGAAAAAATAATGAGAAGAGTAGAAAAACTGGAAGCTGCAAAGGCAAGTTGCAGAGAAACAAAAGGGAGAAGCATAGATAGTGAATGCAAATTACAAAGTATTAAAGAACAAAACCAAAAAATAATAACACTAAAAGAAAGTCTGCTCACTATCCTCTTAAAACAGACTGAACTAAAAACAGGATATGTAGAAAACAACCTAATGATCCTAGGTCACCTAGAAGAACATTACAGGATGAAGAAACCTGAAGACCATAATGTAAGAAACAACATAAGAGAACTGCCCATAGGGGCAGCTAGGTGGCTCAGTGGATTGAGAGCCAGGCCCAGAGATGGGAGGTCCTGGGTTCAAATCTAACCTCAGACATTTCCTACCTGTGTGATGCTTGTCAAGTCACTTAACCCCCCATTGTCTTAAACCAATACACAGTACTAGTTTAAGACAGAAGGTAAGGGTTCTTAAATAAGTGAATGAATGAATAAATAAGTAAATAAATAAATAAACAAACAAATAAAGAAAATTAAAATAAAAAAAGAAAATGAACATCAAAAACTAAATGTCAATTGAAATAATTCATAAATCACCTACAGCAAAAAACCCAAAGCTACAAACTCCAAGACACACACATTAAATTTAATAATTCCATTAAAAAATACAAGATCTTCAAAAGATTGGGAGAAAGATCTTCAAATACAAAGAAAATGAAAATTGAATAACAGAATAATTCTGTACCCACCAAAAACTGAAAGAGGGAATGGAATAATGCTTCCAAAGAGCAATCCAGAATGCAATCCAGAGTGACGGGCCCTAAAAATCTAATCTTAATCATAAAAAAGTAATTTCAGTAATAAAGATACCTTTGAAACATTCTTAGAAAGAAAACTAGTCCTGATGAGATTAAATGCTTCTCTTTTAAAAAAAATGTGTTACTTTAAAGTTGACCAAAATAATATATGTATGTATATATTATACACATGCATATATATACATAGATACATAAAACTATGTATGCATGTTTCCGTCTATCACATCACAGGCAATAGAAATTGAGGACGGGTGAATGAATACAACAGCCAAGGATACCAAAAGCAAGAGTGACAGAAGAGGGGTCAGTAAAAGACTTCAAATAAGTTACTTGTTCTGAGTCACATAAGTAAGTAAGGCTGGGTTTGAACCTCAGTCTTCCTAATTTGATGGCCAGTACTCTATCCCTTGGATCACCTAGCTGCCTTCAAAGCTGGAATCAAGAGTGCCACCTTGTGTGGCACTTTCCTGATTTGCCTTACCTCATAAGGTTTTTTCCTCTTCCACTCTTCCGTTGTAATTTATTTTGGATCTACTTGAATACATATCTTCCTCACTCATTGAACTTAAACCCCTTAAGAAAGAATACCATTTCAGCCTTTGTAGCCTTATTGCCTAGCCCTGTCCCTGGAAAAGCAATAGGCACTTAAAAATGTTTGTGGGTTGATTATCAGCTACCTACTCCAGGTGGACTTAACCTCATTTCCCACCATGGAAAGTCTCTGTGTTCTGGCAAAATTTGTTTTCCTGTTGTTCGTAAGAAGCTGTCTTTGCTCTTTACTGGTAGTCAAGTCCTTTTCTACATTGAGTGGAGAGTTACAGTAAGGATTAAGGATTAAGCATCACCCAATCTATTTTAACTGGGCTGTTTTTAGGGCTACATCTGCATTCTGGGATTATCTAGGGTTGAGAGATTCCTGCTTCTCAGAAGCAATCTAGAGTAAATAGAAGGGTCATTGAATGCAAAGTCAGGAAACCAACATCTAGAAATAAAAACCCATGTTTTCAGATTTCTATACACAGATGTAGAAAGAATGCACTATAAGCAAGCTGAGTCAGAAATCTTAATGCCAGAAAGCCAACGTGATCTCAGACATCACTGATGATGGCGGAATGAGACTTTTATCTTGAATAGGGATAATTTAATCAAAAGGCACAATATTGAAATAGAGAATGGGAGATGAAGTAACATTGATTGCTTCAAGATAGTAATTCTCAGCTGTGAGCTCTTTCACCCAATGTGCACTTGCCTCTCCCTTGTCCCTAGGTGCAGCACCACCTCCTCTCTCTTAAGGGTTTAAACTGGCCACTTCAAAGTTCGCCATGGATGATGATATCGCTCCACTCGTTGTTGACAATGGCTCTGGAATGTGCAAAGCTGGCTTTGCAGGAGACGATGCCCCTCGTGCTGTCTTCCCTTCCATTGTTGGGCGCCCCAGACATCAGGGTGTGATGGTGGGTATGGGTCAGAAAGACAGCTACGTGGGGGATGAGGCCCAGGTCAAGAGAGGTATTCTGACCCTCAAGTACCCCATCGAACATGGGATTGTCACCAACTGGGATGACATGGAGAAGATCTGGCATCATACTTTCTACAATGAGCTCCATGTGGCCCCTGAAGAGCACCCTGTACTGCTCACAGAAGCACCCCTGAACCCCAAAGCCAACAGAGAAAAGATGACACAGATCATGTTTGAGACCTTCAACACCCCAGCTATGTATGTTGCCATTCAGGCTGTGCTGTCCCTCTATGCCTCTGGTCGTACCACCGGTATCGTGATGGACTCAGGTGATGGTGTGACCCACACTGTGCCCATCTACGAGGGGTACGCTCTTCCCCATGCCATTCTCCGTCTGGATCTGGCTGGCCGTGATCTGACGGATTACCTCATGAAGATCCTGACCGAGAGAGGGTTCAGTTTCACCACCACGGCTGAGAGGGAAATCGTACGTGACATCAAGGAGAAGCTGTGTTACGTCGCCCTTGACTTCGAGCAGGAGATGGCCACCGCTATGTCCAGCTCTTCTCTGGAAAAAAGCTATGAGCTCCCTGATGGTCAGGTGATCACCATTGGCAACGAGAGGTTCTGGTGCCCGGAAGCTCTCTTCCAGCCATCTTTCTTAGGCATGGAGTCCTGTGGCATCCATGAAACTACCTTCAACTCAATCATGAAGTGTGATGTTGACATCCGTAAGGATTTGTATGCCAATACTGTACTGTCCGGTGGTACCACCATGTACCCAGGCATTGCTGACAGGATGCAGAAGGATATTACAGCCCTAGCCCCTAGCACCATGAGAATCAAGATCATTGCCCCACCTGAGCGCAAATACTCGGTCTGGATCGGAGGCTCCATCCTGGCGTCCCTCTCCACCTTCCAACAGATGTGGATCAGTAAGCAGGAGTACGATGAATCCGGGCCTTCCATTGTCCACTGCAAATGCTTCTAAATGGACTGCTGGTGTTGGTTTTCTTTCCTTGCTTTTTTTTTTGGCAGAGTGTGACATGATAATTGCACACACACGCACACACACGCACACACACACACACCCCAAAGAGATGAGATTGGCATGGATTTGTTTGTTTTTGTTTTTGTTTTTTTGGCGCTTGACTCAGGATTTAAAAACTGGAATGGTGAAGGTGATGAGCAGTCTACAGTACTTTGGAGGCAAACATGCCCCAAGTTCTACAGTGAATCTTCAGGACTCTGATTGTACTTTTTTTTAAATAAGTCATTCCAAATATTGTATAATACATCATTCCAGAGTGACTTGCCTCTATGAAGGCTGTCTTGCTCTCTCCCCACAGGAGCAGAGCGACTTACCATAAATCCAGAGCAGGGGGAGGGGGTAAGGTATCACAGTAGTATTGCTTTGTGTGTAAATTATGTAATCCTTTAAAAAAACTGTTTGTATCTTCCACCTTAATACTTGTTCCTTTTATTTAAATTGTCAGCCATAATGAATGGCTCCCTGAATCCTCTCCCTGCCCCAACATAGATGTGAATGAATACTTTAACTGTCTCCCCAAGAGTTTAATGAGATGGGGGAGAGGAGGAGCTTTAGCTGTACATTGACTTAAGACCAGTTCAAATAAAAGTGCACATGTTAAAAAAAAAAATAGTAGTACTTACTTTTAGCTAAAGCACATCTTGTAATTTGTTTGTTGTTAGGGTTTGTTTGTTTTTTTAAATTTAAGTTTTAAGGGGCAGGTGGGTGGCTCAGTGAATAGAAAACCAGATGTAGAGAGGAAGGTACTGGGTTCAAATGTAGCGCAAATCTTTTAACAAACTGCCTAGTGTGAGAATTTATTTCTTATGTACTGTAAGAATTACTGTGTTTTCTTTTGTCTTGGATCTGGGTCAAAGATACTATCTATTTCGTCTATTGTTTTGCATTTTCTTTGTCCTTGGGAATCTCAAAGAGGGTCTACCTTTTTAACAGAATGAAGGCAACAAGGTCTCTTTTCCTATGACTGTCCACCTCTGAGGATGGGAGATGGGGGATAGATTGATAGACCACCTCCTAATTAGTTATCACCAATTCATGATGTATTGGGCTTTTCAAGAAAGGGGCTGAATAACAAGTTCCTAAAAATCCATTTATTGGGCTGCCTGACCCAATTCAGGTCATTCTTGGTCATGAGAGACAACTATGGAGACCTAAATCACTTTAACAGTTAGAATGCTGGCCTAACCAATAAACCTGATATGATCAATAAACTTATATTATAACCCCCAAATCAATCTCTTGAGAACATTTTAATCAGAACACTAGCCCTTACTGCTCTTCTGCCTTAGAACCAATGCTTAGTATTAGTTCTCAGAGAGAAGGGAAGGGTTTAAAAAATTAAGTTTTATTAATGCATATTTTTACATGTTTCTGGCATACTCCATCCCTGATCCCTTGTTCCAAAGAAAAAGCTATGAGAAAACAATTAATATTGTACCTTGGCACCTAGTTAAGCACAAGGTAAATGTTTGTTGACTGAATGACATTTAATAATAATACATGCAGCATTCCACTCAAATTGTTCCCCAACCCTTTTAACAAAGAAGGGTGGTACATTTCCTCATCTTTTTACTATTACCACAATTGCTCATTATAATTATACAATTTGACTTCATTTTATTGTTTTTTTTTTAATTTATATTACTGGAATCACTGAATATTCTTTTTTATTTTATACTACAATGGTTCCTTCCCATGTTTTTCCTCATATTTATTGTTATAGATTGTCAACCTGGAAAAACATAGAACTACCAAAGTAATTACAAAAAATCAAGTCTTTAAACAAGACATAGGAGACAGTGCTCTCTTGGCCACCACAGAGTCGTCCACAAGCACAACTATCCCACACCAAGCTAAACTCTGAGACTCTGTATTTGGTGAAAATGTACCACAAATGGGAATTTCCATCAAACAGAAGAACTTGGGATCTTATATACAGGTTAGGGAATATAGAAAAAGAAGGACAACTGATTTGTTTACAGGGACACAATGCAAAGAGGATTCCAGTCAGGGGCTAGATTACCTGAGAGAGACTTAGATACAATGGGAGAAACTTCTAAGACAAAAGGTCCATAAATCTAGATTAGGTCTGCTAATTCTATCTAGGATGAGATCTCTAAGTATTTAAGACTTAAATATCTCTATCACTCCCATTCTGGGTGCTTAATGAGTGCTTGATAGCTCTTGGTTCAATCTGGGACAATGGGAATTCTGTCTGGGAATTCCTTGAAGGCAAGTTCCTATAGAACAGAAGTAAATCTTGGAGGTTCATAAAGCAACATTGTCCAGATCAACAATATGGCATTAGATTCATATGCCACAATTTGTTTAGCCATTCCTCAATTGACTAGATTCCATTTTGCAGTTCTTTGCTAATTCAAAAATTGATTCAAATAATATTCTTGCATATATATTTGTATATTTATTCATATAGTGAATATATTATAGATAGTATATATGGATATGTGTACACACATATATACGCACATACATATACATATCTGGTACAATTCTTCTTTCTAAGACCTTCTTGGGGAAGGTCTATATATGCCCAGCACTGGCATCTATGCATCAGTGAGTGTGAACATTTATTTGTTTTTCTCATATAATTCCAAATCACTTTTCAGAGTGGTTGAACCAAATCATCTTCCTGTCAATAGTGCCCTAGTGTCCTTGTCTTCTTCTAGTTCATGGTCCCAAGTGTTAAATATTCCTATTTTTATCATCTTTGCCAACTATTTTGAATGTGAGGACAAAATTCAGATTTGATTTAATTTGCACTGAAGCAATCTTACATAAGATTGTAAATATTTTTAATTATTTGGAGAATTTGTTATTCATATCTGGCAAGCATTCATACATTAAGAGAAATGACTCTTTTGGCTTTATAAAATCTGTGCTAATTCTTTTTATTGCTCAGATATTAAATATATATCAAGAATGCTGGGTGAAGAGATTTTTCAGTTTTCTTCTTAACTTACATTGGTTTTTTGTTCATTAAAAAGCTTTAAAATTTTACATATCCAAAAAAGGAAATTTTACTTATCCATAATTAGGGTGTCAATTTGGAAAACCACTAAAGTAATTGAAAAGAGAAAGTCTTTAATCAGGACAAAGGAGACAAGAGTTTTTATGGCTGCCACAAAAAATCATACACACACACAACCAATACTGCCACAACAAACTAGACTCTAAGACTGGAAATGTTTCCCATAAAATGGGCTCTGAAAGGGAATATATGGAATATCCATCATGGGAATTTTCTTTATGAGAAATTCCTTCATCATAAGAATTTCCCTTATGGGAATTTCCTTTATCATGGGAACTTCCCCTATGGGAATTTTCATCAAACTGAAGAAGTTGGGGTCTTTTTTATACTTTAGGGAATATAACCAGAGAAATACCTGACTATTTACATAGTGGCTTGGGAAAGAGGCTGTAGCCTGAGGCTTGGATATCTGGGAGAGGCTCAAATATATTAAGAGAAACCAAGAAACCAAAAAGGTTCCTTAAGACTTGATTATCTCAGTAACTCCTATTCAAGACACTTAATGGGTGCTTGATGACTCATTGTTCAGTCTAGGATAAGGGTCAATTTGGGAATTACTTGAAGGTAAGTTCCCATGAGACAATTGGGAGTTTCATAAAACAACTTGCCATCCCCCCTTCTGGTCAAAGCTGTGTGAGACAGAATTGAGTGTACTGTTCTCAGAATGAGTATTCTGTTTACAAAGGCTAGTTTACCTTTTGTTGATTGAGGACTCCAGAATGAGTTTGGGAAGGAGATGAACAACTTGATTGCTCCCCCTATCTCACCTGAAATGGGTTGGGTTGGAGGAATCTACTACCCAGTTACAGATGTCTTGGATTCTAGTTCAGGGCCCAGTGAGGGAGACCTGACAGGGGATGAGGGAGGAGCCTTGTGTTGGGAGCTTGTATATATTGCCTGTTTGCTGCCTAGTCAGTCAGTATTTCTTAGCCCATCATTGAAGTGCTCTCTTTCATGAAGGAAATAAATAACTTCCTCTTTTTACTCCTACCTTCTGCTTCTAGGTTTTGTTTATTTGAGTGAATAGGGCATTTGTTCTCATTTTTGAGTGAGGAACTTGTCATCATTTTTTAATCTCACACAAAGCTATTCCACTATTGACCATAATAAAGTACGAAGGACAGTATGACCAGGGGAGTCTGACCCTCTGTAATCAACCATGGAAAGAAGACAAGGGAGCCTAATCATGGAAAATTTGCTTCAAGGAGCACTCCCCATCAGCCATGAGGCATTGACAGTTAAAGACAGGAACTCCACCTTCAGCAAAATCTTAACAATAAAATACTACCCCATTTCCCAAAGTCTGTCATGTCTTTAAGTTCTATGGGTCCAGATGTAGGTTTCAGTGGACTTCTTCTTTTGTGGGAATGTCCGTTGCAATAGACAAGTTCTCAAACAGTTTCATTGCTGAATAAGAAAATGTGAGAAATCTATAATCAAATTCTCTAATAGGAATTGATTGTTTCTTTGGATGTTTGCTCACAAATGCATATAGGACTAAATTATGATGTCAGCCACAGTAGACATTCAGTAATGTTGGCCTGATTGAAGTGTTCTCTCAGTCCTTAAAAATTACTTGATATTAGCAGTTAGAACAATAGTGAAAAATAATTTCTGCCAATACAAAATCATATTCTAGTTAAGTATCCTATTACAGACCAAAACAATATTTTTAAATGCTTACATGACTCCTTCAGTTTCAAAACTGTTTTAAAATTAAATTAAAATTCTCAAAATTAAAAATGAATTAAAAAAATTTATACTTCTTACTTCCCTTAAATCAACATTCTCATTCCCCCCTTGTGGAGAATGAGATGATGAGGATATAAAAACAGACAACTTTTAATTCACTTTAACTCCTTATTTAATAACCATAATCATGCTTAAATGGATTAGATAGCTCATTCACATTAACTACTATTTTAGAAATTTTATTTCAGATTCTTTTGAACTCTTTCAGGATATGCTTTCTCTATATATGTTAAATAATACCAAATTAATACATCACATCCAAGTGCCTGGATATCTGTTTGAGGTAGCAAGATCATAGGTCATTCTCTCCTACTGCTAACAAACTCAGTATTCATCCACTTGGTTGTTTGAATGGCTAAAATCCTACAGATCTGCATTTTTAATTCATATTTATTCCAGCATGAGCCTATCTAGGAATTTTTACCTTTCATGATTATAGAAAACTTGCCATGACAGGAGAAAAGAGAGACATAACTAAAATAAGGGAGAATTACTCCCCTAATTTGAAGTATTAATTCCAGGTATAAGTTGACAAAGATTCACAGCAATATATAGAACTGCCAGGTATAAAACTGAAGTTTCTTTCTGGTAATCCAGCTGAGTACCCTCTCAACTTTCCCATGGTACAGAACTATACCTGCCGTTACCAGAAGACACCCCATAGGACTGAATGCATCACCAAACAATTTTTTTTTTCCGTAGCATTCCTTCCAATTACATTCCTATACAATTTAACCTCAAATGACAGTTCTCCCCAGTAACATTTAGGGTTAACTGTAACTATCTCCTCTTAACAATTATATCATAAAAACTATCAGGCTTCACTATTCTTTCCTAAATTCTTCTGAAATCACATTAAGAAATAATTACATTCTGTAATCCTTCATAGATGATGAACATATATGTTATACAACCTTAGAAAATCACTCTGTAAATTTTTTTTCCAAATTAACCAATATAATATTAAATTTCATAACAAAATAAGATACCACTGGGTTGAAATTTTCCTTCTCTAATTAAATGTGAGGACTAGCTTTTTCCTTATCTGACTTTTCTAGTTCTCAGGTAAAAGTAATTGCTAAACTTAAAAGGGACCTCAATCCTGGTAAGTACTCTGAGAATTCCCAAGGGAGGGGTCAGGGAATACCAGCTTCTGTATCAGGTTCAGGGGAAAAATCTAAAAGGACAATGTACTGCTTTTTGCATCTCTCATCTGTTAACACATCATCCCCTTTCCTACTTCCCATAGGTTAAGAGTTGAGGAGAGACACCCAGCTGCTTTGGTTTATTCATTCACACACAATCAACCAAACACACCCACAAAACCAAATACATACATACATACATATAAGTGAGGAAGTTGCAACTCCAGGCTCAACTAAACCCCATTTTGTCCAAAAAATGCTTAGGGTCAGATTTAAGTAACTTACCAATTATCTCAACACTTATACCAGTGATGGCAAACCTTTTTAGAGATGGAGTGTCAAATGCCACCCACCCACCAGAGACCTAGTATCAGGCACTCCTTGCCACCCTTCTTACCTCACTCAGGGGAGAGAAAGTGCTCCCAATGGGCTACAGGGCAGAGGGATAGGTGAAGTGAGGAATGTCCTCAGCAAGTGGGGGGGGGGGAAGGTGGCCCAAGCATTCTGTTCCCCTCTAGCTCTGCTGCCTGTGATCCATCCATTTTACCCCCTGTGAGCTCATATTGGTTGTTGGATAGAAGAGTGGGGGGATGTGAAAAAATGTCATCAGGTACATGGAAAGTGGTAGAGAACAGCTCTGCATGAGTTCCTCTGCCTTTCTAGGAATGAACTCTGGGTAAGGGAGATAGGGGAGCTTCATGCCCACAGAGAGTCCTCTGCATGCCATCTTTGGCACCCATGCCATAGGTTGGCCATCACCGACCTATAGTCTGAATACCTACAAGTACCTGGTCCACAATTTGAAGCTATATCTGGTAGCAGTCCCCTCTGTGGGATTTGCTGGGGCATACACATCTCTGTGGTTGCTCATAGTTCAACAGACTCCTGATTAAAGAATGGTTCAGCTATCCACATCAAGAGAAGGAACTGTGGGAGTAGAAACATAGAAGAAAAACATGATTTATCACTTAGGATATATAATTTGGGGTTTTAGTTTTAAAAGATTACTATATTACAAAAATGAATAATATGGAAATAGGTATCAAGGGATAATATGTATATTATTTATTTATATATAATACATATAAATTAAAAATTAAAGAATTGTTCAGTTTTCCAAATACCCAAGTTCATTGCTGAGAGTTTCACACACCCAGTGAACCTGCCAAATTGAATCTGAACTGGAACTCAGCAGGTTCCTGTGGGCACCACACATCTGGAGTCCTCTAGCAAATGGTTTAGGCAGCAACAACTTTGAATCTTGGTTTGACCTCCAAATACATCAACATGGAAAAACACAAAATATTAAGTAGTTAGAACAAGTCTTAATCAGAACAAGGGAAAGAAGGGTTTATGACCACTACAAAAAGTCATGCACATACATACCAATACCACCACACCAAGCTAGGTTCTTAGACTCTGGAAACATTGTCTCCTGAAAAATGCACCTCAAAAGGGAATATCCATCATGGGAATTTCCATCAAACTAAAAAACTTTATGGAATATAACCAGAGAAGTAGAGAAGAAGCATACTGATCAAGTAATGCACTATTTGTGAAGTGGAACTGACTTAGAAACTGAAAGATCAGAAAATGGCTATAATGACTCTTGAAAGAGACATGTTGCAAAGTGATGGCTGAAGGAATAACTGAAAAGAGAAAGAAGCAGAAGGCATAACTATTTGCTACTACCTCAGAGAGCATGAGAGGAGTGACCAGCACTGGGAATTGTTACTAGAGATTAGATATATTTGGAATAGAAACCGACATAAGATAAAAAGAGAGTAAAAGGAACTGGTCTTGGAAGAAAAGAAGTTTAACTACAAATAAGCAGTTTTAGAAAACACAGCTGAAGGAGAATGAAGAGGAAGAGGAGGAAGAGAAAGAAAATAGGGGCAGTTGAAAAATAGACTTAGCAGAATGGGAATGAGAACTGGGGAAAGTTAATATTATAAAAATAATAACTTGGACATGCATAGTGCTTTCAAATGTGCTAAACAATTCAAAAGCATCATTTGATCCTTAGAAGAAGTCATAAGGAAGATGCTATTAGCTTTATTATATACAATGAGAAACTGAGGCTTAGAGAGATCATGGGACATTGCTGAGAACTACACAGCCAATAAGTGTCTGAGGTAGAATTTGATCTTATAAATTCTTTATGTACAGGTACTTGTGAGTCTCTGGTGTCCCTAGAATAGAAATTCTGAACCTTTTTTGTGTCATGATCCTCTTTGACAATCTGATGAAGTCTATGGACCCATCTTCAGAATAGAAATATTTAAAATAAAAATATGCAGTTTTACAAAAGAAACTAATTATATTGAAGTAGTTCTCTATTATCTATGTTTGTATCTAGGTATGTATTTGTCTGTCTAGATCTATCTGTCTGTCTCTATTTCTCTATCATTTATCTATAAAGAAAGTTCACAAACCCTAAGTTAAAAATCCCTGTTAAAGAGAGAGTCTAGATCAGTGATGGTGAACCTTCATCCCCCAGACCAAGTGCCATGCCTGCCCCTTCCCCCTTATCCAACATAGGGGAGGAAGCAAGCCCTTTGGGCTCCTGGGAAGATGAGTGGGTAAAGTGAGGAATGTCCTCAGTGAGTGTAGAGAGGGGGAGAGGTGTGGTCTGAGTGCTCTACTTCCCTCCAGCTCTGCTGCCTGTGAGCTTCCCACCTTACCTACTGTGTGCTCCCATCAGGCTGCTAGGCAGAGAGGTGAAGGATGTGAAAAAATGTCATCAGGTTTGGTGGAAAGGGGGAAGGGAGCAACTCTGCCCAAGTCCCTTTGCCTTTGAGTAATGAACTGGGGAGTAGGGGTGGGGAACAGGGTGGCCACATATCCACAGAGAGCACTCTGTGTGCCATCTTTGGCACCCATGCCATAGGTTCACCATCACTGGTCTAGATTAAAAGGACTCAGCAAGAGAAGTCAAGCCCTTTTGGTATGCTCTTTGTTTGTAGATATTCAGTGACTTCACATCCATCTCTAGGAATAGCATTAACATTATTCTTATTGTGGCCATGAATAGCAATGGAGTGAGGCATGAGGTGGTAACAGTCAGGGCTATTGTTAGTCATTAAGCATCTCTTCCAGGGCCATGCCTCACCACACCTGAAACACTCTCTGCACATTGTGTTCTATGAGTCACCCTAGAACATCATTAATCAGTATGGATGTGGATTCCTTCAAGTCACAATCCTGAGAAAGAACTCCTGACTCGTTTAACTTGCCACTTCACATGCTCCAGTGTCTCCCCTTATAACCTACACTTTGTTTCTTCCTTCTTGCTAATCATAGCATCTTTTGCTCTTCAAGGTCACCCAGGAGTGAGAATTGATATTTTTCATGAGTTTGATCCTAATTTGGAGAGAAAGAATGTTGACTCAAGCAAATTGACTTCCTATATTTCTTCAGATCTTACAGTCCTACTCCTCCTTACTATTTGCCTCTGGGATATTAATTCTCCCATCCTTTTTGGAAAGGCATGGTTGCTACTAGAGAGCTTCTGCAGCCTTTGATGCAATCTGTACTAGAAAGAGTCAGAATAACTGGGCTCGAGTCTGAATTCTGCCACTTATTATGAAATGTCCTCATATGTAAAATGAGAGTAATAAAAGTAACTTCTTTTTTAAAAATGCTTGTTGATTATCTCAATTTTCATTGCTTGGTTGGATGGTTGTTTTCTTTTGTACTTTAAGAGGACCAAAATGGCATTGTTTTGTTGAGGTCAATGTATTGTGTGCCCATCTGTGGCTGATCTGACCAGGAGGAGCTCAGAAATCTGTCATAGATGAAGCACAAATCGCCCGTATGACCATTTGAGATGGAGATGTCTCCATTTTCAACTCATATTTCTTTTAAGCTACTTCGATTCTGCTTTGAATGTAGAATACAGAGCCTTCTTTAATATGGGCATGCCATGCTGAACGATATTGTGCCAGTGTCTCCTGCATCTTATAATCGACCAAAGCTCTGCAGTGAAACCTTTAAAGTGTCCTTTTATCACTTCTTTTGAACTAAATGTAGAGACTATCTCCACTACATAAAGCTGTGAGAAGCAAATAAACTAATATATTTGAATTTTCTTGGTAAATTTTAAAGGGAAATTCAAATTTAAGAGATTCTGAATGTTATGTTTCTGTGTGTACACACGTATATATGTTAAGGTAAAAAAAAATTATCACTGTCCAGGCAGATCATGTTTATAGAACTAGTCTATGACCTTAATAAGTTGTCTGACCTCAGAAAGTTGTCTTAAACATGGTTACATAGCTGATATGCATCAGAGGCTAAACTTGGTCCAGCACTCTACCCATTGAGCCACATTGCCTCTCTGTCTCTCTCTGACTCTCTCTGTGTCTCACTCTCTCTCTCTCTCTCTCTCTCTCTCTCACACACACACACACACACACACACACACACACACACACACACACACACACACACTTCCTTTACCAACATTACCCTTCAATGCCAAATTGTGGCTTGCAGGGGGACCTAAGCATTTCTTAGTTGTTCAGATATTCTTTCACATCCAGCTCTTTTATGAGCCCACAGACCATTTAATACTGCCCATGAGGTTTTCTTGGCAAAGATACTAGAGCAGTTTGCCATTTCCTTCACTAGTGGAAGACATTTCTTAAACCTCTACTAAGGTTTAGATGCTGCATTAGGCTCCAGGAATAAAAACCCCAAAATATAACAGTCCTTGCCTTCAAGGAGCTACTAAAATAATCTTATTATTCAGACATATGTATGTCCTACAAAGCAGTCCTAAAGGCATGGACCCATTGATACCATCATTGAGAGGCAGTGTATGATATTGGAAAGAAAAATGAATTGAGTTAAGAACAGACCAGAGTTCAAGGTCCAGCTTTGCCACTTGCTATGTGACCTTTAGCAAGTCACCCTCCCTGAACTTTAGATGCCCCTTCCTTAAAATGGAATAAACCTTCATGGGGTTGCTGGGAGTAAAGAGCTTTAAACCTCAAAATGTTAGAGAAATGTGTTGTCCTAATTGTATAGCATTACCATCAATACTATCACTAGGGCACCAGATTGATATCAGTGTTTCTAAGGCATATGCAGAATTCCTGAGCCTCATTCGATTCTTGTTCTCATTTTTGTGGATGCTATTTGCAACAAAGGAAATTACAATCCAGCTCGACTTCTCATTCTATGTGATTTTCATCAACAACTTTCTATAAATCTTTCTTGGGGGATTTACCCATGTATTGGGTCCCTTTTTCCTGCTTCATTTTTTATTTGAAATTTCAGTGCTCAGACTGTCTTTGCTGGTAATCTCTCATGCTTACTTCATGCTTATCCCATCTCCTTTTCAAATCATAGATTTCTTCAGTGAGATCTCTTACAGTTAAAGCACAGTTGACAGAGTATGGACCTTAGAATCAGGAAGAAGTAGATTCAAATCCTACCTCTGACACATGCTAATTTTGTGTTAGCAAGCTACCTCATGACTCCTCAATTCCTCTGCAGCTTTCTAAGAAGAACAAGTGTCCATCTGCAATAGTAGTGGCCCCTCCCTCCCAGGGAAGCTCCCTATGTGAACAGAATCCCAAGAGGAAAACTCTCTTCCTCTATTATTTTTGAGGTATGGTGGGGGAGGATGGGGTGAAGAGACAGCCAGTTTGGATGGATCTAGATGGGGAGTAATATTCAACAAGGCTAAAAAAAAATAAGAGGTAAGATTGTAAAGAATTTTCTTAAAAGATAAAAAAGAGGAGTCTTCATTTTATCCTAGGGACAATATGGAGCTCCATCTAAGCTCCAGTTAGTTGGAATCACCACTAATGTGACCACATTAGTCAAATTCTCACTGAAGCCATTTGTTGTATTTTATAAAATTATGACTCCGTATGATACAAATTCAAATATATGCCACTACTTAATCAGATTCATTATTCCCCCTAATTAGAGCCTAGTTATACTAAAAGTGATTAAATATAAACTGAATTGGTCAGATATGAATTTAAAGAAATCACTTGTGAAAAAATACTCTCCATCTCTAGAGAGAGAACTGATGAACTCTGAATGCAAATTGAAGTATAATTTTCTCGTTTTCTTGATTTTTCTTGATTTAAAAAGTGGCTAACATGGAAATATGTTTTACAATTTCACATGTATAATTAATATAATATATTGCTTGCTTTCTCAATTGGTGGAAGAAGTAGGAGGGAAGGAAAATAATATAGAATTCAATTTTAATAGAATATTAAAAATATATGATAAATTAAAAGGAAAAAATAAAAAGAATCCCTTGGGGAGCTATGTGTACAATAGAGTAGAATGAGAATAGAGACTTAAGGCTACTAGACTTGTTAGGGGGTTATTGTAGCTATCTAAGAAAGAAGTACTAAGGGCCTGAAGTAAGACAATAATTGTGTGAGGCTAGAGAGAGAGGGTATATCAATAGATATTGGGTCTGAAAGTTGTTGAGTAGTAAAAAGCACAAGATTTTCCCACTTTACTTATTTATTTTTAAATATTTTTACATATTTACATGATTCATTTTCTTTTCCTCCTCTCTTCCTCCCCAGTCCCAAAAGTAATTCCACTGGGTTATCACTTGATGCCTATTTCCATATTATTCATTTTTGCTATAGAGCGATTTTTAAGGCCTAAACCCCAAATCACATACCCACATATACATGTGATAAGTGATGTGATATGTTTTGCCTTTGCATTTCTACTCCCATAGTTCTTTCTCTCATTATGGATAGCATTCTTTTGCATAAGTCCTTCAGGATTATCCTGGCTTGTTGTATTGCTACTAGTGGCAAGGTCCATTACACTGGATTTTTCCACAATGTTTTACTTTCTGTGTACAGTGTTCTTTCGGTTCTCCTCATTTCACTCTGCATCAGTTCATGGAGGTTCTCCCAGTTCATATGGAAATCCTCCAGATCATCAGTCCTTATACCATCATATATCACAATTTGTTTAGCCATTCCCCAATCAAGGGACATGCCATCATTTTCCAATTTTTTGCTGCCACAAAGAGTAAGCCTGTGAATATTTTGTACCCATATTTTCCCTATTATCTCTTTGGGGTACAAGCCCCAAAGTGATATTGCTGGATCAAAGGGCAGACAGCCTTTTAGCGCCCTTTGGGCATAATTCCAAAATGCCCTCCAGAATGGCTAAATTAATTCACAACTCCACCAGCAATGCATTAGTATCCCTATTTTTTCACAACCCCTCCAACATTTATTATTTTCCTTTACTGTCATTGGTCAATCTGCTAGGTATGAGATGGTACAACACCATTGTTTTGATTTGCATTTCTCTAATTATGAGAGATTTAGAAGACTTTTCCATGTGCTTATTGATAGTTTTGATTTTTCTGAAAGCTATGTATTCATATCTCTTGACCATTTGTCATTTGGGGAATGGCCTTATTTTTTGTACAACTGACTTAGCTCCTTATAAATCTGAGACCTTTGTCAGTGGTTTTTGTTATTAAAATGTTTTCCCAATTTGTTTCTTCCCTTCTAATTTTGGTTGCATTGGTTTTGTTTGTACAGAAACTTTTTAATTTAATACAATCAAAATTATTCATTTTACATTTTTAATATTCTATATCTCCTGCTTGGGCTTAAATTACTTCGTTTCCCATAGGTCTGACAGATATACAATTCTATGTTCACCTAATTTGTTTCTGATTTCCTTCTTTATATTTAAGTCATTTACCCACTCTGAGTTAATAAAAAGCATAATATTTGACAACTATAAAGTTGAGGTGAGAGAAACAGGATTTGAGAGTAATACAAATATTACAAATCTAAGAACCTTGGAAGCCTTTAATAGAAATAGAAAAATTTAATGAGTATTGATCCAAAAATGTTATATAAAATACTAGCAAGGAGATTTCAGCATTATATCATAAGTATCATACACCACTACCAGGTGGATTTTATACCAGAAATAGAGCTATGGTTCAATATTAGGAAAACTATCAAACTAATTAACCATTTCAATAAGAAAATCATGTGATTATCTCATTAGATACAGAAAAAGCCTTCTATAAAAACAGTACCTATTCCTTATAAAATATTAAAAACATTGGAATAAAAGAAGCTTTCTTTAAAGTAATGAATGGCATCTATCTAAAACCATCATGAAGCATTATCTGTAATGAGGATAAATTATAATCCTTCTCAGTAATATCACAGGTGAAGCAACATGCCTGTTATCACCACTACTATTTAATATACTAGCAACACTAGCTATAGCAATAAAAACATAAAAAGACACTGAAGAAATTAAATAGGCAATAACAAAACAACACTATCACTCTTTGCAGATAATATTATGGCATGCATAGAAAATTCCAGAGATTCAACAAAAAAAAAAACTAATAGAAACAATCATCAACTTTAACAAAGTTGTAAGAGTTGGGAGTAAGGAACAGTGACTAGGCCAGGGTGGCTAGGTTATATTGTGGTTGGAACAGATTAAGTATAAGACTGAAAAAGAAGGCAGAGCTTAAGTGGTAAAGGATTTGACATGGCAAACAGAAGATTTTATACTTGATGCTAGCATTAATATGAGCTGCCAGAGCTCATTGAGTAAGGGGTTGAGGGGAAGATGACTTGGTCAAACCCACATTTAAAAAGAAAATAATATCAGTGACTAAGTGGAGGATTGTTCAATATGACAAATTTTAGACAAAAAGATTGATTAGGTTTTTGCAGAAGCCCAGGCAATAGTGATGAGAGCCTAAACCAGAGTAGCAGGTGTGTGAGTGGAGGAAAGAGGACTCATAAGATATGTAGTGAAGGTAGAAATGACAAATACACTCTTGTCATCTCCTTTCTTAACCATTCTCCATTGAAGACCTCTCCTCCCCTTCTTACCTAAACTCCTTGAGAAAAAGATCTAGAACAGGTTCTTCCAGCGCCTTTCCTCTTCCTCTTTTCTAATTCCTCCAACACCTGGCTTCTGACTTCATCATCATTCAACTGAAACTTCCTTATCCAAAATTATCAATTATCTTTTAATTCTCAATCTTGTTCCTCCTTAACCTCTTGTAGTCTTTGACATGGTTCACTCTCTCTTCTTGGATACTCTCTTATAATTTTTTTTTTTGCAAGGGAAGAGGGAGGTGATATTATTCTCTTAGTTCTCATCCTACCTCTCTGAATGAGCCTTCTTAATATCCTTTTAAACTAGATCTTCTCAGGTCACATTCACTAACTACAGATATCATCCAAAGCTCTGCTATGGGCTCTCCTGTCTTTTCTTTCCTTAGTCTTTCATTTTAGGACCTTGGGATGAACTTTCCATAGGATTAATTATCATATTTATGATCAATATCTATTCCATCCCTAGGTTCTCCTCTTCCAAACAAAGGATCCATTTGAACATTTTGACTTGTATATCTTATAAGCATCTAAAACTCAACATATCCAAAATAGAATCTATTTTCTCTCTCCCCAAACATTCCCTTCTCTGAAATTCCATACTATAATACCAAAGTCACTACCATCCATAATTCCAAAGAATTAGACACTAAACCTGAGTCATTTATTTCTCATTCTCATTCATCCAGGATATCCACTCATTTGCCAAACTTTGTCTTCTCTACCTCTATAATATGTACTCTCAGGGGAATCTAGGTGCCTCAGTGGATAGAGAGCCTGGTCTAGAGATGGGAGGTCTTGGAGTCAAATCTGGCCTCATTCATTTCCCAAGTATGTGACCCTGAGCAGTCACCTAACCCCCACTGCCTAGCCCTTTCTGCTCTTCTGCCTTGGCACCAATGCACAGTATCGATTCTAAGATGGAAGGAAAGAGCTAAAAAACACTCAATATGTATTCTCCTCTCTGTTCATACTACTACAGTCCCAATTGAGGCTTTCTGATCTCTCACTGATATCCTTGTAATAAATAACCACCTAAGCTATTTCCCTCTCTCAAGTCTGTCCTTCCTCCAATCTGTCCTCCCCTCAATGCTTAAGTGATTTTCCTAATATGTAGGTCTGAGCCTACTCATCAGTAAGTCCCCTGGATTCTGATTATCTCCAAGAAAAAACATAAAATCCTTAATTGTCTCAAGCTGTTCATAACCTAGCCTTTTCTCCCTTTCCAGTTTTCTTATCCAATCTTCTCCACACACACTTAATGATCCAGGTACACTGACCGACTCATGATTCTATAGAACATAACACAACATCCATCTCTCATCTTGTTGACTTTGTAGTCTATTCCCCAGCCTAAAATGTTCCCCCTACTTATCCCAGCTTCTCCATTCCCTTTGGTTCTTTCAAATCTCAGCTCAAATCCTATCTTCTTCAGGAGGCCTTTCTTATTCCTCCAACTGCTAAATTCTTTTACCTCTGAGATTGCCTTGTAACTACTTTGTGTCTATCTTGTAGGTTCATAGTTACTTACATATTTTCTCTCCTTAGAACATGATCTACTTAGGGGGAGGAAACATTTTATCTTTCTTTTTATCCTCCAGGTGAAGCATTGAGCTCAACACGTTAATAAGAATTTAATAAATGTTTTTGGATTGATTAATCCCTCCCACAAGAAGAGTTCCCAACACCAGTGAAATTGCACGTGCACTCCCTACCCTTTTATATCAGTACCATCTACATGCAGATATATAAGGTATATACTTGTACAGATAGTTTTATAGATGTATATACACATAGATATAGATAGATGATCTATCCCAAACACTACTATCAGTTATTCTTCCTAAAACATCTTTTTCATCAGTTCCACTTCCTTGTTCAAAGACTATCATAGATCCTACTTGCTCCTTACAGGACAAATTCCTCATACTGCATTCAAAGATTTTCCCTAAAAAAAATCCTTTCAAGGATTATGGTCTGCCACTGCCATATTATGGCACTATTGCTTATTATGAAAACATCAATGATCATATTCCCCATATGGGTTTTCCATTCCAAATCCTATCAGTTCTTTGAACATTTCTTTGAAACTGACAGGGCTTTACATATAATAGTTTCTTAATAAAGTTTATTGAATCAGAGATGCCTTGGTTTTCCTGTCTGTACCTTTTAACATATGCTATATTTTCTCTTGAAACTGTCCTTCTTCCTTTTTGCTTATCTAAATCATTCTCATCCTCCAGAGCCTAGCTCAAATTTCACCTTCCCTATGAAGTCCTTCTTGACCACCTCAATTTCCTCTTTCCAAACTTCTAGAAGATCATTTTTATCTGTACTATATTTAGTGTATTACACATTATATACATATTACACACATATCTACATACTATTTCTTCGTTTACACATTTCTATATGTGAATAGAGAGCCAAGCTTGGAGTTGTAAGAACCTGGGTTCAAATCTGGCTACAGAAACATCTTAGCTGTATGACCCTGGGCAAGTCACTTGCCACTCTTGACTTAAAGTTGTTACTAAGTCAGAAAATAAAGATTAAAAAGAAAAAAAGAGTACTATTCAAATTCTATTCCAATCTGTTGCAGCTCAACACCTAATTCTATTTTCTCTAGGCTCTAAAAGCCCTTCCTTTTTGTTCTCTCCCTCATGTTTCTCCATCCAAATTCTAAACTTCCCTTCTCCCTGCCTTCCTTTTCTTCTCTTTTCTCCATTGTCTCTTTTCTTCTTCAAAATCCAATCCTATCCTTTCCTCTACTTCCTGAAGCCTCCCTAAGCTAGCCACACCCAGTTCTACTCAATGTGACCCATCCCTTTTCCCAATAGTGACAAATGGATCCATTTTTCTTTCCCTGGCTTAAGGCTGCATCATATGACAGGCATGTCAGTCATAACTGAGAAAGAAGATGGGTAACATTAAGCAGAATTAGGTGTGGCTAGTTTAGGAAGACTTCCTGTAATAGGGGAAAGGTTAGGATTTGGGTTCTAATGGGAAAAAGAACAGAAATGGCAATGAACCATAGGATGATACAGCTGGAAGGAATCTCAGAAATCATTTAGTCTAAATCATCCCATCTCTCATTTCACAAATGAGGAAATCAAGACCAATGTGAGGAGTAATGGCTTAAATGAATACTAGTGCCAGTCAGAGGCAGATATAGAACTTTAAAATTGCCTTTCTGACTTCCACTCTAACCCACTGCCCAGTATGCACTGGAATGGAAGCTGCCTCCATAGAGATAAATTTGTCTGGGGATGTCCAAAGATAAGGCGTGTCTGTTTACTAAAATAGAAAATGCATCACACTTGGAGTCAGAAGCACTAGGTTCAATTTCAGGCCCCATTATTTATTAGCTGTGTAACCATGGGCATAACACTTGAATTTTTCGAGCCTCCATTCATCTAAAGTGACATTCATTTCTCAGACTCTACACCAGTCATCTTATTCTTAGCTCTTCAGCAAGCAGCTCTACTCTCTCTTGTCTCCCAAAAGCCCTTCCTTTTGTTCTCCCCTTCACTGTTGTCCTTTAAATCTCACCCTTCACATTCTCCTGCTTTTCTCTTCTCCTCTTTTCCCTTTTGTCTCTTTCCTCCTTCAGAATATAACCCTAACCTTTCCTCTACTTCCAAAAGCCTTCCTAAGCTAGTCATGTCCAATTCTGTTCAATGTGACCCATTCCCTAAAAAGGAAGAGGTTGGATGGACATGATACGTTATTTTCTGTTTCTGAAATTCTATTATTTTATGAAACAGATGACCAAGTAGTTCCTCTTCTCCAATATTTGCTTCCTCTCCCTGACTCTCAGAAAGCTCAATCTTGAATCTCCTATGTGCTGACTCCCTCTACTATGAGAGAAAATCAACCCCAAGACTAGGTAAAACTACATGCACATGGGCTTATTCCCAATGAAACTGATGCTTAGAACTCCATTCAGCCCCTAATGTTGAGGCAAAGGAAGGGAATAAGCATTTATGGAGTGACAGCTATGTGCCAGGCACTGCACTACATGCATTTTGAAAACTCATTTGATCCTCACAAGAAACCTGCCTTTATTATCATCATCATTTTATGTTTGAGGAAACTGAAACAAGCAAGTTAAATGACTTTCCCAGGGTCAAGCAGCTACTTAATATTTGAGGTTGGATTTAAACTCAGGAATCTTCCTAAGTCCAGGACTACTCTATTCCCTGTGCCACCTCACTGTATCTACATAGAGTCTCTACTATAGTCTCTTGGGTAAAACCAGCTTAATAAGCAGATAGGTGATATAATGACCAGAACACTAGATATGCAGTCAAGAAGTCCTGACTTCAAATTTGTTCTGGGACCTTCCTAGCTGTGTGAATCTGGGGAACGGCATTTAGCCACAATTTGTCTGTTTTCTCATCTGTAAAATGGGGATAATGATGGCTGAAGTAGAAATATGTAAAAGGACTATCAGTATATACAAATAAGTACAAAATATCTTCTGTTAGTATAAATGGAAGCAGGTAGTAGACAATCCCAGATTTATGGAATGTCAGAGCTGGAAATGTCTTTAGAAGCCATTAAATTCAACTTCTCTCTCAATTTTTCAGGCAAAAAAATACAGAAAAGAGAAGGTAATCCTTTTTCTAGATGGACATTATGGTTCTCTTAATATTATTAATGTAAGGTATTGCCCCTTTTGTATGAAGTAGTTTAATTGTCAAACAGAGGAAGATGGACTTTCAGAGTATAAAAAGAGCTTCTGCATTTTAAAAAATAGTTAAATCAACTTGTGAAATGTGTATGGTGCTGCTCCTTTTTTATAAGAACAATTTAGTTCCCAGAAGCAGCCAAGGGGAAAGAAGGAAGGAAGGAAGGAAGGAAGGAAGGAAGGAAGGAAGGAAGGAAGGAAGGAAGGAAGGAAGGAAGGAAGGAAGGAAGGAAGGAAGGAAGGAAGAGGAAGGAAGGAAGAAGAAGGAAGGAAGGAAGGAAGGAAGGAAGGAAGGAAGGAAGGAAGGAAGGAAGGAAGGAAGGAAGGAAGGAAGGAAGGAAGGAAGGAAGGAAGGAAGGAAGGAAGGAAGGAAGGAAGGAAGGAAGGAAGGAAGGAAGGAAAGAGGGGGACAATAAGGGAGGAAGGTATAAGAAAACATGATAAAATTCCAAGTATGAAGATGCACAGTTTTCAGAGTAAAATGTGAAACTACTTAGAAGATCAGAAAGAGAACTGAAAGAATTTGAGAACAGAGAAATTGCTGCAGGGCACTCTAGTCCCTCAGTTCATTTGCATATAATATTTCTGTATTTTTAGAGTAAGAGTTTGACAGTTAAAATTCTCAAAGCCACAAATGAAATAATTGTTGGTATGCTTTGAGATGACTATATAAAGTCTATTGCTTTAAATTCTATCGAAAAAAACTTTAATGAGTTTTGTTTATTGTTAAAGGAAATATGAGACACTGATCAGGACGCTGTTGCTTGAACTACCTAGGCAGGGAAGTATCTACTTTGGAGAAGGAAGGGACACACCATGAGTGGTTAAGAAATAAGGTAACATGAGTTAAGATGACACTCACAGTCTTCAACTTCAGAGCTCAGAATTGCTGACTGCCTAAAGAATAAAACACTTTGAAAGAGAACTGAATTTTGCTTATTGCTCTTTTGCTCCATCTACAGTTTAAAAGAGGTAAAACCTCTCAGAGGTGCCCAGGTGCTCTCAAATGCCCCCTTCTATTTTTAGACAATTTAGACAATTTTAGAAAATCAAGAAAACTTTTAGAGCTCCTTTGGAATAAAGTTAGTCGAAAAATTGAAGTGAATAATTCATTACTATTGAATAAATAGATATCAAGATTTGCCTAAGTTGCCTAAATAATTGTCCTAAAGAATTTTCCAATTCTCTGGACAAAGAAAACTCTTTATCATTAGACTAGTAAGTATTTCTTTAATATCCTTTTATATTTTTATTTAGAATATTTTTCCATGGTTACATGATTCATGATTCCCTTTCCTCCCCCATCCCAGAGCTGACAAGCAGTTCCACTGAATTATACATGTATCATTGTTCAACCTATTTCCATGTTCTTCATATTTGAAGTAGAGTGATCTTTTAACATAAAAGCTGTAATCATATCCATATTGAGCTACATAATGGATCATATATTTTTCTTCTGTTTCTGCTCCCACAGTTCTTCCTCTGAATGTGGATAGGTTCTTTCTCATAAGTCCCTCAGAATTGTCCTGGATTATTGCATTGCTGCTAGTAGAGAAGTCCATTCAATTATGCCACAATGTATCAGTCCCTGTGTACAATGTTCTTCTGGTTCTGCTTCTTTTGCTCTGCATCACTTCCTGGAGGTCTTTCCAGTTCACATGGAATTCCTCCACTTTATTATTCCTTTCAGCACAATAATATTCCATCACCATCAGATACCACAATTTGTTCAGCCATTCCCCAATTAATGGACACACCCTCGTTTTCCTATTTTTTGACACTACAAAGAGCATGGCTATAAATATTTTTACGGGTCTTTTTCCTTATTATCTCTTTTGGGAACAAACCCAATAGTGGTATGGCTGGATCAAAGGGCAGGCATACTTTTAAAATTCTTTGTTCATATTTCCAAATTGCTCTCCAGAATGGTTGGATCAATTCACAACTCCACAAGCAGTGTATTAATGTCCCAACTTTGCCACATGCCCTCCAACACTTATCACTTTCCTTTGCTGCCATATTGGCCAGTCTGCTAGGTGTAAGGTGGTACCTCAGAGTTGTTTTAATTTGCATTTCTCTAATCAAGAGTTATTTAGAACACTTTTTCATGTGCTTATTGATAGTTTTGATTTCATCATGTGAAAACTGCCTATTCATATCCCTTGACCATTTGTTGATTGGGGAATGGCTTGGTTTTTTGTAAATTTGACTTAGTTCCTTATATATTTGGGAAATTAAACCTTTGTCAGAGAGTTTTATCATAAAAATGTTCTCCCAGTTTGTTGCTTTCCTTCTCATTTTGATTGCATTGGTTTTGTCTGTACAAAACTTTTTAATTTGATATAATCCAAGTCATTCATTTTACATTTTGCAATATTCACTATCTCTTGCTTGATCTTAAATTCCTTTTTTACCCATGGATCTGACAGGTATACTATTTTGCGGTCACCTAATTTATTTATGATTTCACTCTAAGTCATTTGCCCTGGATCTGACAGGTATACTATTTTGCGGTCACCTAATTTATCCTA
Source organism: Monodelphis domestica (assembly GCF_027887165.1). Classification (NCBI taxonomy): domain Eukaryota; kingdom Metazoa; phylum Chordata; class Mammalia; order Didelphimorphia; family Didelphidae; genus Monodelphis; species Monodelphis domestica. Next base: position 568,004,328 of record NC_077227.1, read on the forward strand.
ATTTATTTATGATTTCCCTCTAAGTCATTTGCCCTGGATCTGACAGGTATACTATTTTGCATTCACCTAATTTATCCTAATTTATTTATGATTTCCCTCTAAGTCATTTGCCCTGGATCTGACAGGTATACTATTTTGTGTTCACCTAATTTATTTATGATTTCCCTCTAAGTCATTTGCCCTGGATCTGACAGGTATACTATTTTGCGGTCACCTAATTTATCCTAATTTATTTATGATTTCCCTCTAAGTCATTTGCCCTGGATCTGACAGGTATACTATTTTGTGTTCACCTAATTTATTTATGATTTCCCTCTAAGTCATTTGCCCTGGATCTGACAGGTATACTATTTTGTGTTCACCTAATTTATTTATGATTTCACTCTAAGTCATTTGCCCGTTTTGAATTTATCTTGGTATAGGGTGTAAGATAATGACTGAAATCTAATTTTTCCCATATGGTTTTCCAATTTTCCCAGCAGTTTTTGTCAAATACTGTTTTCTTGTCCCAAGAGCTGGGGCCTTTCGGTTTATTGAACATTAGCTTGCTAAGATCATTTACCCCTAGTCTATTCCATTGATTCACCCTTCTTTTTTTAAGGCACTACCATATTGTTTTGATGATCGCTGCTTTGTAGTACAGTTTAAGATCTAGTACTGGTAGGCCCCCGTCCTTCACATTTTTTTCATTATTTCCCTTTATATTCTTGATCTTTTGTTCTTCCATATGAACTTGGTTATAATTTTTTCTAATTCTACAAAAAAAAATTTTGATAGTTTGATAGACATGGTACTGAATAAGTAAATGAATTTGAGTAGGATTGTCATTTTTATTAAATTAGTTCATCCTAGCCAGGGAGAATTAATGTTTTTCCAATTATTAAGATCTAGTTTTAATGTGTGAAAAATGTTTTGTAATTGTGTTCATATTTAATATCTTCTTCAAAAGATAGTTATTGTGAATTAAATGCTTTTGTCTCGGTTTAATGAATTTTATCTGTTTCTCAATGTCCCCAGCCTTGTTAGGAAGAAGACCTCAATGATAATGTCATCAATGGATACGCCTCACTTTTGAGTCTCCAGTCTAAGCCCTAATCTCCATACCCAGGGATTTATACCATGGTAACCATAGTAACTATCATAGCCTGGATTTAGTTACCGATGTAACTAGGAGTTTCATGATGCCACTGGGAAAAAAAAGTAATCAATGATGAACCATAGGTTTACATGTAACACAGGAGCTTTTACAAAGGAATATTTATTTCAAGGTATAATCAAAAAGATATAAATATTCTCCCAACTGGTGGTAAACATCATCTCCCCTCCTCTTTGGTATCATCTCAGGCTTGGTTTGGGAAAGGAGTGGAAGAAGATTAGATTCATAACTTAACTCAGTTTCCATACAGTACAATCTCAGTTTCAAGTCCAAAATCCACCTCAGACTTGAATACAAGGCATTCTGGCTTCTCAGGGCCTCAATGCCAGCTTTGCTAATTAAGGGATATCCCAATCTATGAGTTAGAGAACTCAGTGGGCTCCATATTAGATGAAGTTTCTCAAAAACAGCTCCATGTTAGAATTGGGTATGCTCAGAAAAGTCCCAGATTACATATAAATGGTAGTCAGAAGTGACCCTACAGTACAAACTATTGAATATAAGCCACCACTACCCATTTCACAAATGAAGAAGCTAAGATAAAAGAAGGAAAGGGGGTTCACACCCTATCATTGTGATTGAAATTTGACTGAAATCATATTTCTAGTATCATCCACAAAGAGTAGCTAAATATTCATTATTTTATCTGTGAAGGAAAAGCAGGTTCTACATATTCATTAGATCTTACATAGACCCAAGGACTGTGTCTATCCCTGACTTTCAAGAAAAGCCAGTTTTTGTTTTTGTTTTTTTTGTTTGGAGACTGCTGAAGGATTAAACTGCAACCTCATGATTAACTGAGCCAAAAATTTCTAGAGGCAAAAGACCAGATAAGGAAAAGAGTTGTGTCCTCAGGTATATGGATTAAATCTATCAAAGACATTGGCCTCATTGGAGTCCAGGCAAGAAATGTAATCCTTTAAGACCTCTTTCTTAGATCTTAAGTGTTTCCTGTTTTGTCTGACCACCTCTTCACCAAACAGTCCTTCCTGGAAATAATTGCCCTTCCTACTAGGAATGGGAAGTCCACAGAACCTAAGCTTCTACTTTGACTTTAACAAGTCCAAAGAATATTATCAAGGCTTTTCTGAGATGAGAGATCTCCAGGCTCCTAGTTATATTGCTTTATTAATTGAGCACCAAATTATTTATTATTAAGCACCAAACATGTACTGGGCCCTAGGGAACATGAAGAAGAATCATTGATTTAGAGTTGCAATGTCCCTTAGAAGCAGTTAATGCAACTCCATCATTTTTCAGATAAGGAAACTAAGGTTTATAGAGATGCCAGTTACACAGATAGCTAATGATCATGGTGAAATCTGAATTCAAGTTCTTTGACATCAAATCTAGTTAGTTCCCTTTCCACTGTATTCTGTTGCCTCTCACACCTAGTTCTTGGCTTCTACAAGCTCATTAGACACAGACACAAAAACCTGTAAAACAAATATGCACAAGGCAAGTGCATAGGAGAGACACAAAAAAATGCAAGAAAAGTTCTGAAGAGAGAGAAGGTACAAAATAGTCTTTTCTGGTGATATAGTTGTTGCTTTGAGCTATAAAGCATACATAGTTTAAATAGACAGAGAGGAGGTGGAGAGTCAAGAACACAATTTGCACATAAAAGATCGAATGAAAAAATTCACAGAGATAGAAAATTCAGAATGAACAATACAACCCTCTGGGTAAATGGTTCAATTTGGTGAATATGTGTGCTGTAATGTTCAAAAAACATGAGATAAGGCTGGAAAGCAATGTTAGAGCTATATTGGAAAGAGCCTTGAATGTTAGGCTAAGGAATTTAGTCTTGAACACGATAGAAAGTCAATATATGGGGGAAAAAACTGAAGATAAAAACAAGGAGGGAAGGGATAGCGATTTTCTAGTGAAGTATGGAAGGATCTCATTGAAAAACGCTCTGACAATGACAAAAATTAATTACAAAAAGAGGAGACCATAGAGATTAAGATCAATAGATAGTGTCATTAAAACAATGAGCATGAATTTAGTAAAAGAAAGTGGAGGATAGAGTACCTAAAGTGCTATGGTCCATGGGGTCATAAAGCCAGACATTACTGAACTTTGGAGGAATAAATAACAACAAAAATGAAGGGAATTGAATCAATAATACATGTCAAGGGGTCTGCCTTTGGAAGGAGAAGGGCCACCTCTTTATCTGAGTCTAAGGTATGAGAACTGATAATAAAGGAAGATGCCTGTATCATGTGAGATAAGGAGCAGTGGAAAAGGGGGAATTCTAAGCAAATGACCTCAAATTTCCAGTGAATTTTGAAGCAAGATCTTCAGCTAAGAGGGGGAGAGAAGGAAGTATCATGGAGGATTAAGGAGAGAATGGTTTGGAAGGAGTACTGTGGACAGTATGATAGTAAGTTTATTATGAGTAGTAGAATAATTTTCTTCTCACAGCAATGAACCAGTTGAGATTAGATAGTACAATTTGTAGGAGAATCAATCAGTCAAAATAATTTTATAATTTCTTCTATTTCTGTTCAACACCATGTGAATAGGAGTAAAGGAGATGAATGGTGATCGTGGGTTGGAATCTGGCAAAGCATAATCAGTGATATGTAATGGGGCAAGGGAATAGAGGATAGTTTGGAATTGAATTGGTTCACCAAAAGCTTCAAACTCAGCTCTCCAAAATCTATTTCTAGTTATTCTTTCCTCTGGAATACACTATAAAAAGGGTATATAGAATGGCACTGTGGATCTTAAAACTGCTCAGACTATACCTTAGAAGATTTCGTTAAATTTTTCCCCTATTGTAACAATGGAGATACTTTGTCAGGAATGTATTGAGAAACTTTTAAAATTATTCCATCCTACTCAGACAGTGCCTTAGGGGAAGATAAAGTTGCAAACTCCTGACTGAACAATGAAAAGTCCCTAACTCATACTTATAGTAAAACTAGAACCTGTAAAGATTAAGATTTAGGGGAGACTGAGGCAGATAGAAATTAGTTTCTCTCTGTAAGGAGTATTATATTTTTATGAGGTTTATTAAAGATTAAGGATTAAAGAAAATACAGGATAAGAAACACATGCCTAGGCCAGAGAGGCCTAGACAAGATAATCTCACATCATGGAAGAGCCACATCTGCTCCAAAACGGAAGTCCAAAAGACCACAAAAGCCTTTGCAATCAGGTTAAATCCCTTCTCGATCTCGGCCCACCTGAGAATTTAGTGAGATTACAAAGCATTTTGGGGAAGTGGAGCAAGGGCTTGTGGGGATTGAAGTCCAGAGTTCAAATCCATTTTTTACATTTCTCCATGTGATCATTTTTGGAAAGAAATAATTTTTCCCCAAAAGGATCATAAAAACATAATCAACTTAAAAGATTACAATAATGTGAGGATAAGAGAAAAAAAGAGCAAAACCAATAATTGCTGGATGCATTGACAGAAAGCCAGTTAGGGGGCAGTGCCCTTTAGCATGAAAGTATACATACAAATAAATGTTCAATCAACCACACCCAAAGTTCATTTTGATCTTGTGCAGCTTGTGGTCTGGAGGCTTCTTCATGTTGGCTTCTCCAACCGTTCAGTTTCTGGATTCAGAGAGGTAGCATCTTCTTTACCTAAAATTCTTCTCAAAAGGAATTTAAACTTTGCAATTTAAAATAATAATATTTTTTACATTTCCTCATGTTGTGGTTGATTGAAAAATACATGATCACTTAGGGATGCATGGCTGAGGTATGAGGTATATGAATCAATTGGTAAGAGAAATTAACAAAAACATCAGAAAATCCAAATAAAAAAGAAAAATTTCTGGGTAAAAATATAGACTATCAAAGTCTTATGTGTAAAAATTCTAAGTAAAGAGAAAAATAAATCTATAACAGGTCCTTGAATCAGGGCCCAATCAAAATGATCTAAGTAATGATGCATTTATCCAGTCAGTAGCCAGGACTACAGAAAGGTACCACACAATGAAAGGCAGAAAAGGGGACCAGATTATAGGAGCCAAGGTTTTGGGGATACTCGTCTGTGAGTATTTTCAGAGTGAGTGTGGACACAAGGAAGGCCTCTGTCTTAACAATATGTTAAACACAGTAACCTCACGTCTTCACATCAGATTCAAGACCTTTGTATTGGCCTGGAAGTGCATCAATCCATCCTGGATTGGCTTTTCTTTGGCCCTGTGCAATGGCTCTTTTGTGTATATCTTGTCTTGGAATCAGACAGAATCATTAAGCAAAGTCCCATAATTTTTTAAATAATTAGTGGCATCATTTTTATAGTCACAAGGTTTTTTGGGGTATACATCAGCAAATGCATCTTAAACTTATAGTACTGAAAAGTCAAAAAGTTAAAGAAAATCTTAATGCTGATGACATGCTTCAAATGATAAAAAGGAGAGAAAAAAACAAATAGTATATTGCACATGCAAGAAAAATATAATAATAAAAGTCTTTTAAAAATTCAAAAATAGAGCTTATAATCATTGACACTCTGTGTCAGCTAAGAAAATATAGAATACAAGGCTTTCTCACCAAAAATGAGATCCATTTCCTCTTAATATCTGGCCATGCTCCACTGTAAGTATGAGGCAAATGAATTGAACAGTAGTACAAATATATAGATATCAATATCCCCAAAATTCTCAATAGCCCAATTAATTACAATAGCAAACAAACACACAATCATATTTCATATAAGTTGCTGTATGACATTTTTAAAACCTATGAATTGATGAATAGTTGTCACAATTTTTACAATTATAGCAAATCTTTCAACCTTGGTGAATAAACATATTTCTAAACAAAGTAAAACTCATCTTGGGTTAAGAACATAATCAAGAAATCTGTATATCATTCTGGTGCAAGTAAAATAGTGAGCTGAAGAGTATAAATGAGAGATGCTCCTTTTTTGGAGGCTTTTTAGGGATATATGCCCTGAGATTAACTGCCCAACTTCCATTCACATATTTAGAAATGCGGGAAGGTTGGGGGTTATAAAATGTATTTCATTTCAGGTAGAATTAGCCTTACACTTCATGGTAGGGGCAGGCAAAAATGACCAGAGATTGTTAAAAAAAAATTCCAAAAGTCATGTTTAAAAAAACCCTTAAAATCATTTGAGATATTTTGCACATTAAATTTCCCAAAGGTTGTTATACAATTATAACCAGTTCTGAAGTCCATGTATCCTCTATGTGACAATTTACAAAGGCAAAAATAGAAAAAAGCTGTTTTTTCATATATGGGCTTAATTAACCTATGAATTTTTTCAATATGGTTAGAGGGGAAAAGCAACAGAATTTTAAAACTCAGTACATTAAATGAACAGGATAACAGAATAATATTGAATCCAGTAATATATGAACTTAAAATAACAAAGTTTTATCTTAAACAAAACAATCAGGAAATGCAATAGAAAAACAGAGATTTTTTAAAAATAAACCATTGGAGTCTGAAATGCCTTAAAATTTATAACCTCCAGTCTTTAAAGTTCCTTAGGTGTGTTTTTTTTAATTATTAATTATCCATTTAAATGTCTATTATCAGAAGGCAGCGTGGTAAGTGCTAAGCAATGGGGGTTAAGGGACCCATCCAGGGCCCCACAGCTGGGAAGTATCTGAGGCCAGATTTTAACCCAGGAACGCATGTCTTTAGGCCTGGCTCTCAGTTCGCTGAGCCACCCATTTGCAACTTCAAAGTTAAAGTTGAATCTTTGGGCTGAATCTTCTCCCTGACACACAGGTGAAGTCAATAAAACCACCAGAACAGTCAAAAGGTATTCTTTTAAATAGTCCATTGCTTTTAAGTTCCTGTTTGAAAAGTCTGTTTCTTCTCCTCTCACTTTCTCTCTCCCTTCCTACACTCAGATCTGCCCATATGGCCAATAGTTACCAGCTGGTAGAAATGAGTTCTGAGCGATCTGCTCCAAGGATCTGGGTTTGTTGGGCAGGCAGGTCGCCAGGTGGTCTAGATCTGGGTTAAGCAGGGACCGGGTGAGCAAGAGAGAGGTCAGAAGCAGCAGCAGTAGAAACAGGCAGGCAGGACACAGCAGCCAGGGGCCAGGTGGGCAGCAAACTCAACAGGTCTGGATTGGGGGCTGCAGGCAGGAACTCCAGGAACTCACGAAAGCAGGGCCGGGAGCCAGAGCGATCAGATGAGTCAAAAGGCTAAAAAGGCTTGGAGAAACTCGGCTTAGAAATCATTATCTAGGCTAAAAAATTTGAGAAGTTCTCATCCAATCTAGTGGTCACCAAAACTGTAAAGATTAAGATTTAGGGGAGACTGAGGCAGGTAGAAATTAGTTTCTCTCTGTAAGGAGTATTATATTTTTATGAGGTTTATTAAAGATTAAGGCCAGAGAGGCCTAGACAAGATAATCTCACATCATGGAAGAGCCGCATCTGCTCCAAAACGGAAGTCCAAAAGACCACAAAAGCCTTTGCAATCAGGTTAAATCCCTTCTCGATATTGGCCCACCTGAGAATTCAGTGAGATTACAAAGCATTTTGGGGAAGTGGAGCAAGGGCTTGTGGGGATTGAAGTCCAGAGTTCAAATCCATTTTTTACAAACCTAGGTCTATTTTTAGATCTAATACAAAAAGGTGCTAACTACCTATAAAGGTTAAATTAATCACTAAAAGGTCAAGCAACTTACAAAAGGCAAGCTTAACAAAAGAGGTGTGAAATACTCAGAAGATATAATCTACACAGAGAAGGTGCGAACTAAAGAGTGGTGAGAACTAAGAATGGGCAGTCCTGGGAAAAAGCGTCTACTATGATTGGTAGATGTGAAAATTTAGGGGAGGTGACATAAGAGAAAATTTCTTTAAAAGGAGGTCAATTGAATTCAGTTGGGACTCTGAACTCAGTTCAGGAGTTTAGAAGTTCAGTGGAGGAATGGAGCTTGCTTGGAGACGATCTTGTGGTGAGTGATAAAGACTGACTCGCTCTGCCTTAGGCTCAGGCCTAGGCCATTTGGCTTAGGCCCTTTCTACTATTTTCTCTCTCTCTCTCTCTCTCTCTCTCTCTCTCTCTCTCTCTCTCTCTCTCTCTCTCTCTCTCTCTCTCTCTCTCTCTCCCTCTCTCTCTCTCTCTGTCCTTCCCTTAATTCCTTCATTTGTATTAATTAGAATTTCCATAAAACTCAGCTGACTTGGGTATTTTCATATTTGGGAATTTTCCCATGGTGACCACTTATTTTTTATTTAAATCAAGACACTAAAAATTATCTTTACAGTTTGGCTGGAACCTTTACAGAGTTTTGGCAATTCACAGTCTTGGCAAACCACATTTTCACAGTTACAGCAGAGATATAAAGATGATGGACCCTAAATATATTGCATAGGCAGCTAGAAAAAAGGAATTAAAGGATGTCAAAGTTATAGAACCAGTATCTAAGGTTCTCCTTAATAGTATGAGGGCATATGAGATAGGGAGCTATGATCCTACACCTAATATTCTATGCCTGGTAAGGGACATATCTAAGGGACCTCCAAAGTCTAGGGCCACTCTTTGTCAAAAGCAGTTATTTGGGTTAATATTTTGATTAATATTTAAATCATTCACAGTTAATCATCCTACATTATTGATGTTAATGTATACAATGTTCTCCTGGTTCTGCTCACTTTATATGCATTACTTCATATAAGTCTTTTCAGGGTCTTTTGTGATAATCCTGTTTATGATTTCTTATGACAGAATAGTACTCCTTTACAATCATATACCTCAATTTGTTTATCCATTCTACAATTAATAGACATTCCTTGAGTTTCTAATTCTTTGACACCACAAAAAGTATCCTAGAAATATTTCAGTACTGGTAGATCCTTTTCCTTTATCCTTTATCTCTTTGGGATAAAGACTAAATGGTATTGCTGGATCAAAGGGTACACACAGTTTTATGGTCCTTTGATTCATGGTCCAAATTGCTCTCCTGAATGACCGAGAATGACCATTGTCTTTGTGCAGTTTCATCTACAGTGTACCCTCATGTGGCTTTGGAGTCCAAAGACTGAGGTGCAGAGTTTGTGGCACATGGGGCATGGGACGCCAGTTGTTACGGGAGGTGCGGCTGTGGCCTGGTGTCAGCGTTCACGTGCAGCGGCAAGACCTCGACGTCGCTCACCTTCAAAGGTGGCGGCGGCATGGCTAATGTGGGTCCGCCAGCTGCTTCTGTCAGAGGCAGCGAGTTCTAGTTGCTTTGGTGTAATGCCAGCCCACTTCAAGTTGGACTTTAGCTGATCCTTGAATCTTTTCTTTGGTCGGCCTTGTTTCCTGAGTCCAGCTGACAGTTCACCATAGAATACCTGTCTTGGTATTCACTGTGGGTCCATGCGGATGACGTGTCCAGACCATCGTAGCTGGGTTCTGAGGACCATGACTTCGATGCTGGTGGAGTTGGCTCTGTCGAGGACTTCCTGGTTGGTGATTCGGTCCTGCCATCGGATCCTCATGATTGACCGGAGGGAGCGTTGGTGGAATTGCTCCAGCTGTTTCATGTGCTTCCGGTACAGTGTCCATGTCTCACAACCGTACAGGAGCGAGCTGAGGACCACTGCGTTGTACACTTTGAGCTTCGTCGCAGTGCTTACACCTCTGTGTTGGAGGACTTTGCAGCGCAGCCGCCCAAGTGCCTGGCTGGCCTTTTGGATCCTGGCATTGATCTCATGTTCTAGGGACCCATCGTTGGCAATGGTTCTGCCCAGGTACTTGAAAGTGTTGACGTTAGAAAGCTGTGTGCTGTCGATTGTAATGCACGGCTGGTTAGTTGACCTCCCTGGTGCAGGTTGGAACAGCACCTCTGTTTTGCTGAGGCTGATAGTCAGGCCAAACAGTTTTGTTGCGGTGGAGAACCTGTCCACAATGGTTTGGAGATGATTTTCTTGGTGGGCCATGAGAGCACAGTCATCTGCGAAGAGAGCTTCCAGGATGAGTCTCTCTATTGTCTTTGTTTTTGCAGTCAGGCAGCGAAGGTCGAATAGTGAGCCATCCAGTCGGTATTTGATGTAGACGCCCAAGTCTAGATCCATCACAGCATGTAATACTTGGGTGAAGTATAGGTTGAATAGCACCAGAGCGAGGACACAGCCTTATTTCACGCCATTGGAGATGTTGAAGCGATCGGAAGTCTCTCCACCAGATAGGACTTCCCCTGTCATGTCGACATGAAAGAGCTGGATCAGTTTGATGAATTTTGCTGGGCAACCAAGCTTGCTAAGGATCACCCACAATGCATCCCTGTTCACTGTGTCAAACGCCTTTGTCAGGTCTATGAAGACAATGTAGAGACTCAGGTTCTGCTCAAGGCATTTTTCCTGCATTTTCCTCACCGTAAAGACCATGTCGATGGTGCTGCGATCTGGTCGGAAGCCACATTGTGATTCAAGCAGGTTCTGCTCTGAAACAGATGACAGGAGTCTGTTGAGTATAACACGGGTGAGGATCTTTCCAGCAGTGGAGAGTAGTGAGATGCCTCTGTAGTTGTCACAGGCTGCTCATGAGCCTTTGTTCTTGTATAGGGCTACAATGGAGGCATCTCTGAGTTCTGGGGGCATGTCTTCCTCTTCCCATATGCTGGTCAGCACTATGTGGAATGCCTGGAGCGCCTTTCCATTTAAGGCCTTGTACACCTTGGTTGGGATCCCGTCTTTACCGGGTGCCTTGCCTGTATTCATTTGTTTAATGGCTTTTTGGACTTCCTCTATTGAAGGAGGGACGTCAAGTTGTTCAATGGAGCGGTTTTGGGGGATCTGGTCAAGGGCGCTTTGGTCGACTGAAGAGGGTCGGTTGGGAAGCTGACTGAAGTGTTCTTTCCACCTGTTGCTGATGGCTTTTTTATCTTTTATGAGACTGTCACCGTCAGAGGATAGCAAGGGAGTGGTAGTGGGTTTTAATGGCCCATAGACAGTCTTGAGGGCACTGAAAATTTTCCCACATTCCCTCCAATATTTAGCATTTTCCATTTTTGTCACATTAGCCAATCTGATATGTTTGAGGTGGCATCTCAAAATTGTTTTAACTTACATTTCTCTAATTAATAGTTATTTGGAGCATTATTTCATATGACTAAAAATGCTTAAATTTTTTTCATCTGAGAACTGCCTTTTTATATCCCTTGACCATTTATCAATTGGGGAATAACTTGTATCCTTAAAAATTTAACTCAGTTCTCTATATATTTGGGAAATGAGGCCCTTTTTAGAAACATTTACTATAATTTTTTCCAAAAATTTGTTTCTTTTCTAATCTTGATTGCATTAGTTTTGTTTGTGCAAAAATTACTTTCATTTAATGTAGACAAAGTTATCTATTTTGTATCTTGTAGTGTTTCCTGTTTCTTGTTTGGTCATAAGTTCTTCCCTTATCCATAAGTCTGATAGGTAAAATTAGTTTGTGCTACCCTGATTTGTTTATGGTATCATCCTTTATTTCTATATCATTTATCCATCTTGACTACCTTGGTATACAGTGTGAGATGTTGGTCTGCTTCTGCCATATTATTTTCTAGTTTTCCCAGCAGTTTTTGTCAAATGGCAAGTTCTTCCAAAAGCTTGGGTCTTTGAATTCATCAAACACTAGATTACTATAGTCATTAACTACAATTAACTATAGGCATGTTGAATGCTTATTATTTTCCATTGATCCATTATTCATTTTCTTAGCCAGTACCAGATTGTTCTGATTGTAATGATGGGGAGTAGAACCAAAAAAAACTTTTGGGGGAAATTGGAATGTAGGAACAACTGTTGGAAACTGAACAAGGACTTCTGGAAGGGGAGTTCTTGAAGGTGGATACACAGAAGGGAGTGGAAGGAGGAGCTATTTCTTGGGGTCATTTTCAAGACACCTGTGGAGATGTCTGACACTGATAAAAATCTTAACATCATGGGTTCCCGTTTAAAACATCATTGGTTCCTGTCAACAAAACTTAATTTCTCTAAAGACTTTCATTCTATGAACTATTGAGATACTGGACTCAAATTGGTGAACAGTGATTTCTCCCCTTTTTCTACCTCTTCCTTGGCTACAAGAATACCTTGTACTTTAGTAGTTAGTTTTATTTAGAAAGAGATTTAGGGTGACCCACAACCTCTCTAACATCTATCCTTTACCCCAATCAACAATTAAATCAAATACAGAGTCAGATAGAAAAATCAATCTTGTTTATTTACATCTAGAGAGTAAGTCTGTTGGCAGACTCCATCTTGTTGCCAGTTTTCAAGAAGACATGAGGGGGAAGACTTGTGAGCCCTCCAAAATAGAGCATATCTGGATTGAGGTCCCACATACCTCTGCTTGTAGAAAAGACTTCCTCACTGCCCTTGAGGGCCTGCACAGCTCTCAAGGGGCAAGCCTTCACCAAGGGGAGATCTCCATTTTGTCTCCCTCAAGTAATTCAGGGACTCCAGGAGGGTGTAGTTAGGGAAGCAATTTTCATCAACCCTTTCCTTCAACCCTCATTTCTCCATCTAAGGATTGTGAGTCCCCCCAAATTACATGATGATTATTGCTATTTAGTACAGTTTGAGATCTGGTACTACTAGGCCGCCATCCTCTACATTTATTTTTCATCAGTTTCCTTAAATTCTTGATCTTTTGTGTAGAGTCATCACTTTCATTATATTGGTTCTGTCCACCTATGATCAATTAGTGTCTTCCAATTGTTTAGGTCTGACTTTCTTTATTTGAAAAGTATTTTGTAGCTATGTTCATATAGTTCCTGAGTTCATCTTGGCAAGTAGACTTTTATATAATATTGTCTACAGTTATTTTAAATTGGATTTCTTTTTATATCTCTTACTGTTAGATTTTATTTATTTTATAAAGAAATGCTGGTGATTTGTGTGTGGGTTTATTTTATAACCTGCAACTTTGCTAAAGTTGTTAATTTTTTCAATAAGTTTTTTGGTTGATTCTCTAGAATTTTCTTAGTTATGCCATTATATCATCTGTAAAGAGAGATAGTTTTATTTCCACATTGCCTAATTCCTCCAATTTCTTCTTATTCTCTTATTACTATAGCTGGCATTTCTACTATAATATTGAATATTAGTAGTAATAATGGGCATCTTTGCTTCACTCTGAATTTTATTGGGAAAGCTTCTAGCTTATCCCTATTATAGATAATATTTACAAGTTTTAGATACATGATATTTATCATGTTAAGGATTATTTCATTCATTCCAATATTCTCTAGAATTTTTAATAGGAATGGGTGTTGTATCTTGTCAAAAGCTTTTTCTGCATCTATTGAAATAATCATATGGTTTCTATTGGTTTTGTTATTGATATGATCAGTTTTCTGCAATTTCTTGACAAAGATTTTCCACCATTTGTAAGAGTTAAAATTTTAGGGAAACTGAGGCAGGTACAAATTAGTTTCTCTCTGCCAGGAGTATTATATTTTTAGAGGTTTATTGAAGATTAAAATATAAAGAAAATACAAGTAAGAGAGGCACATGTCTAGGCCCAAAGAGCCTATTCACAACCACTCACATCTTGCCTGCTAGGTGGAGAGCCACGTCTGCTCCCAAGCGGAAGTAGGAAAGAGGAGGGACAGCCAAAAGCCTTTCCAATCAGGTTAAATACCCCATCTCAGTCTCGGCCCAGGTGAGAATTCAGTGATATTACAAAGCATTCTGGGGAAGTGGAGCAAGGACTTCTGGGGATTGAAGTCCTGGATTCAAGTCTCCATTTTTACACATTCTATATATGGGATGGAGGGAGAGCAAAGGGTTCATGCTGGCCCATCTTGATCTGGTATAGATATAAAGAGGAATAAGTTACATAGAGTGACATAGCTACAGTGTGGTATCAAAAGCACTGAATATTTAGGTTCAAATCCCATCTCTGATACTTTCTGAGCTATATATCCTTTTGTTATTTTTTGCTACCACTGATTTGATCAATTTTTCTTTCCAAGAGAATGCATCAAGTCCGTGAAAGATCCTCTAGCAATTAGAATCTTTCTCCTTGCTATCTTCTTCTGTATAGCCCAGACTCTATCAGGTAAAAGTTTGGATTCCTCCCTGTCAGCTCAAGTAAGAAGCAGGTAGACCATGGAAGTTTATGGGAAGGGAGAAAAACACAAGGAAATATGTAGTGAGAGAAAACTGTGTTAGAGCAAATAATGACAAGGAAATAAACATATGAGAAAAGAAGACACTCTGAAGTTCCATTCACTTAGTCCAATGACATCCAATTCAAATAGAAACAGATCCCAAAAGACCATTTATTGACTTAGAAAAGCATAAATTAACATTCTCTATGTTGTGTTGTATTTTAGTTAGTTTGTTAATCATTGATGAATTACATCTTAATCTGTTTCTGGTCCTACCCTGTAATTTCAGATCATCGATGGCGAGTTTAACACCTCTGATTGTAGACTATCCAAGAAAAAATGAACTACTCTACTGGTTTAAAGCCAAATAGGAGTGAGGATAAGAAAGGAACACAAAGCTTGAGTAAATTTTAAAGATACTAGAGTTATTAAAAGGTCAACTGCCAATCAAAACTCTCAGTAGTCAAGGGAAAATATTTTGGATGTACCTGAAACAACTGAAAAATAACAATGATATACAAGACACTATTCTTGACAAAGACTCCAAGTCTCCCATAACCCTCTCCCTCCTTTTTACCACCTGGACTCCTCAGTAGGAGAAAATAAAGAAATGGGACTCAGAGAAAGGTTTTGCTTTTTTATTCAAGGCAGTGACATTTGTGATTCCTCCATGGTGCTCCATGCAGAGATCTAGCTCCTCAGCATCCTCTTTGAGATGAACCATTCACACAGCACTGCATGCCATCAGGACAGATACCATCAATTGCCTTTTTGCAGGGCAATGATCTTGACTGGCAGGTTGCAGGAGGACACACACTACAGGAATACAGAGGTCTTTTCAGGGTTCCAGTGTCACCTAAAGTATAGATTGTATATCATCTTTAGGTAAGAGAATGGCCAACTCATTTTCTTTTAGTATTTGAGAGCTATGAGTCAAAAATAAGTAAGTTTCAGGAAGCCTTACTAATATTATGAGTCTACTTTTCAGGCATGGCTACTAGAATCTGTCTCCTTTTTCCATAGTTGTGAAAAATCTACTAGGCTGAGTGGCACAGTGGATAGAGTATTAGACCTGGAGTCAAGAAGACTCATCTTCCTGGGTTCAAATCTGGCTTCAGACACTGACTACCTGTGTGATCCTAAGGAAGTCACTTAACCTTATTTGCCTTAGTTCCTTCATCTGGATAATGAGCTGAAGAAGGAAATGGTAAACCATTCCAGAATCTTTGCCAAGAGAATCTCAAATGGAGTCATAAAGAATTGGACATGAGTGAAAAACAAATGAATATTTTTTAATCCAGTATAAGAAGTCTGAATCCAAAGGAAAAAAAACTCAGTTGAAAAGAAATTAAATGTTTCATTCCTCCCACTTCCCTCTTAAATATCAAATGTCCTGAGCAAACTTGGGTTTCTTCTGAACTTGTGTGGAACTGTCCTTGGAGGAAAGAAGTCTAACTACGTTTCCAGGGAACCACCTATTTTTGTTTTTAAACAGAAATTCAGAGACCTCCACATTCACATGTACTTCAACTAAGCTCTACTTCAACTAAACTCTACCCCCTGTACTTTCAGGAGAGAGCAAGGCACTATCTGGACAGATCCAAGACAAAACTGTGAGGTTACTGAAGTTTTCTACTTTTTTCCTTTCCCACTCTCTATTTTAACAATGCCTTCCTCCCAACACCACCCCTTACACACACCATACGCACGCACATATCTTCCATACTTTCTCCTACTCTACGTGTTGCAGAAAGGAACTATTTTTGCTTAGGTTAGGAAACTGGCTTGAAGAGATTAACACTTGGATTCAGAAGATTTGGGTTGAAAACTTAGCTCTGCCACACTAATTTACCTTGGATAATTAACTTAATTACTCAGGATCTCAATAACCCTGTAAAATTCCACACAGTTCCACACAAGTTCAGAAGAAACCCAAGTTTGCTCAGGACATTTGATATTTAAGAGGGAAGTGGGAGGAATGAAACATTTAATTCCTTTTCAACTGAGTTGTTTTTTTTCTTTGGATTCAGACTTCTTATACTGGATTAAAAAATATTCATTTGTTTTTCACTCATGTCCAATTCTTTATGACTCCATTTGAGATTCTCTTGACAAAGATTCTGGAATGATTTACCATTTCCTTCTTCAGCTCATTTTCCAGATGAAGAAACTAAGGCAAAAAAAAAATCTGTAAAATGAGGGGTGGGACTTGATGATCTCGAAGATCCCTTCCAGTCCTAAATCCTATAATCCTAAAAGAACCTTAGAGAATTGTGAGATTACCTGTAACCTGGAAAGGTATAGCCTCACCAACTAGAAAACACATTGGAAGCTGTCAGGCTCAAAGATAGCCACAGAGCCTGAGAATGTAAGGAATTAGCCTACAGGTCCCAGAAGAGAAGATAATGAATGCACTGGATGATGGGAAGCTTTGGCAAGGAATGAAATGGAGAGAACTTTGAAGCACTTCCAAGACAAATGGGATGTGCTCCACAGTTTTGTTCTGAGCCAACCCTTGCCCTGGTTAATTTATATTCATGGAAGAGTCCCTTTAAACTTTTCTGAAATTAGAGGGCTTGGGTTCAAATCCCACCTCTGAAAATTACTACTTATGTGACCTTAGATCAGTCACTGAATCCCTGTGAGCCTTAGTTTTCTCATCTTTTAAATGGCAGGTTTAGACTACATGGCCTTCCAGCTCTGGATCTAAGTAAGACCCTACAACTTTATCATATTAAGCCAAAAGAAACATTAGAAACCACCTAGTATAAACCCTTTAATTTACTGATAAGGTAACTAAGGCCAAGAGAGAAAAAAATAATTTGTCCAAGGTCACATGGATAGTAAATAGCAAAGATAGGATTTATACCCAAGTCCTCTCTTGTGGAATCCAGAACTTTGTGACATTCCACATTTGCCTTATTTGTTCCACCCACTGAATCTCTGTTTTTGGTAAAGCAGTTACAAGGCCAAGGCTGGTCAATATTATCACCCGACCCCTCCAACCCAAATTTTTACTCAGTTATGATCACAAACTCTTAAAAGTACAGGGACCCTTAGAGATCATCTAGTCCAACAACCCCCATATAACTGACAAGGAAACTGAGACTAATATAGAGGGGAAATGACTTTACCTAAGGATACATCACAAGTTTTATGGCAAAGGGATTAATAATGATAATAACTGACATCTATACCATTCTTTAAATTTGATAAACACACTTACATATATTACCTCATTTGATCCTCTCACCTGTCTAAAGGACAGGTTCTATAGGTAATATCCCCATTTAATAGATGAAGAAACTGAAACTTAGAGCAATTGACTGATTTTACCATGATTCTGTGTTCAGCATAAAGGTGGAGAGAATTTTAAATTGTGGAGTTCACATTAGGTAGTTCCAATCTTTCGAGTGAGATTAAGTTAGGCCATTTCCAAAATGTAAGGGAAAAGGAAATTAAAAGATGGGTGAGAAGTGGAGGTTCTGTGAGAAGTTTCAGAACAGCCAATGTGCAGAATGAGCCAGCTGAGGAAAAATATAAGCAGCAGATGGAAGTAACCAAGAGCTTCACTGATGGGTGCCCTTCCTCCCCATCAAAGTTCTACTTGTCCCTGTGTCACCCTCCCCCAGATTCAGAGTCAGCTTTTTCTACACAGAGTAAAAAGATGGACTAAATGATCTCTTTTCCCAGGGCTAAGAATCCATGATTGTTCTTCCCAGGAGCAGCTCAGAAGATGATCCCTCCCAAACATTTTCTACATCACGAAGGTGGATGTAGGATATAGGATGTAGAAAGATAGAATCTGGAGATTAAAGTTCCTTCCTCTGCCTCAAATTCCAAATGGTCTAAACAACCAAAAGAGCCTGAGAGCATTTATCCTGAACCTTACCTGATGTTGCCAGGGATAAGAAAAAGACACCAATGAAGAGAAAATACAGGAATCTCATGGTAGAAGTGTAACTGCTATCTCAGAACCCAAAGTTATGAGGGTTAATAAGAGTCTCAGTTGTCTAAAGTGAGGTGGACAGAGAATCTCTGAGTTTATAGAGCTCTTATCTCCCCACAAAAGCAGAACTGATGTAATACCACCCAAGCCTTTCTGACATTCAGAAACCACACCCCTGGCAAGCCAAGAAATTAACAAATGTCTGTTTGACCACTTGACCTAACCTAGGACCACAAATATAATTCAACATTAATATTTCACAAAATCTGGGGGCAGCTGGATAGCTCAGGGGATTGAAAGTCAGGCCTAGAGATGGGAGGTCCTAGGTTCAAATCTGACCTCAAGCACTTTCCAGCTGTGTGACCCTGGGCAAGTCACTTAACCCCCATTGCCTAGTCCTTACCACTCTCCTCCTCCAGTATTGATTCCAAGATGGAAGGTAAGGGTTAAAAAAAAAAATATATATATATATATGTATATATATTTCACAAAATCTAAGCCATGCCAGGAACCTCAGGGGACTTTTAATACAACCCACTATATGAGCAGGAATCATGTTTACTGAATACTTAGTACTTGACAAGTATTCATCCAGTTTCTGTTGGAAGACCTCCAAAGAGGGGAAACCCACTCAGATCAATGTATCCCTCTTTAATCTCTCTCTTGAGCTCCAAGACTGTATTACCAACCACTTTTTGGACATCTTGAATTGAATGTACTAGAAACATCTTGAATTCAGCCTGAACTCAGTATCTTTCACCTTAAATCTTTCCCCTACTCCCAACTTTTCTATTATTGTCAAGAGCACCACTACCCTCCCAGTCACATATACTTGAAATCTTGGTATCATCTTCAACTCCTTATTCTCACCTCATTTTTACCTTCATAGCATCTCTTGTATACTTCCCCTTCACTCATACAATAACACTATCTTTGTACCTTATCACCTCTTCTCTGAACTACTGAGTGTCCTTCTACTCAGCCTCCCTGCCTCAAGTCTCTCCCCACTCCAATCTATCCTCCATTCAGCTTCCAAAGTGATTTCCTCTAAATGCAGATCTGATGCTATTGCCCCACTCCTGTCCTTCAATAAATTCAAGTAATTCTCTACTTTTTGTTCTCTACTGGTCTGTTTGCCATTTCTAATGCACATAAGAGTACATCTCCACATTCCAAGCATTTGTTCAATCTATCCCTCAGGCCTGAAATGCTCTTTCTCTTCACTTCGACTCATAGTTTCCTTGGATTCCTATATGATCAAATTACACCTTTTGCAGGAAGGTCCTTCCTGCCTAATCCTCCAGTTTCTTCTCTTTTAAGGATACAGTTATTGAAGAGTCATGTCCCCATTTTGAATTTAAACTCCTTAAGAATAAGGATCATGTTTTTGTTTTTGTATCCTTAGTTCTTAGCCTTGTAGTTGGCACATAGTAAGCATATAATAAATGCTTGTTGACCGATCATAAGTCAATCTATTCCATGTTTAATAACTCTAATTGTTGGGAAATTTTCCTTACATAGAAGTAAAATTTGCCTTATTTCAATTTTCATTCATTGTTCCCAATTCTTGCCTCTGGGGCCAAATACAAGTCTGCTCCCTCTTTCAAGTGATATCCTTAAGTGTTCTCTTCTCCAGGCTAAATACCTGGAATCCTTTCCATTAATCTTCATAGGAAATATTCTTAAGAATTGTTGCCCAGAAGACTATTGTGCTGAAAGGAATAATGAACTGGAGGAATTCCATGTGAACTGGAAAGATCTCCAGGAACTGATGCAAAATGAAAGGAGCAGAACCAGGAGAACATTGTACACAGAGACTGATACACAATCGAATGTAATGGACTTCTCTACCAGCAGCAATGCAATGATCTAGGACAATTGTGAGGGATTTATGAGAAAGAACGCTATCCACATCCAGAGAAAGAACTGTGGGAGTAGAAACACAGATGAAAAACATATGATTGATCAACATGGGTCGATGGGGATATGATTGGGGATGTAGACTTTAAATGATCACTCTATTACAAATATTAATAATATAGAAATAGGTTTTGAACAATGATACATGTAAAACCCAGGAAAAATGCTCGTCAGCTCCAGGAAAGGGGAAAGAAGAGGGGAGGGAAAAAACAGAATCATGTAACCATAGAAAAATATCCTAAATTAATTAATTAAAGAAAAAATGAAAGAAAAAAAAAGAATTGCTACCATTCAATCTCACTTTATCAATCTCCATACTCCAATGTGGCCCTTTAACCTATTCCAGATGTGAACCCACCAGAGTGGAGTAAAATAGAACATCCTTTTCATACTCCTGGATACCTTAGTGCAGCCTAAAATTGTGTTGTTTTTTCCTCTGACATATTATACTGATGCTTCAATGTTATTTGTTTGCCATTCAAGATTCTTCACCACCAAGGGTACTCTCCAAACTGTCAGTGGGAGAAGGGTGTTTTTTAGGATCAGTCTTACAGCTTCCTGAAAGAACCCTCACCCAAAAAAAGGCCACTGCCTTCCCTGGCATGCCAAAGAGATGCTAGATGGCAAAGCTGGTAAAGCCCTAGACCGAGGGGTCAAGAAAACCTGAGTTCAGATCTGGCTTCAGCTTCTTACTAGCTATGTAATCTTGAGTAAGTCATTTAACCTCTGTCTAGTTCAGTTTCCTCAGTTCTTCACAACCTCACAGGTTTGTCGTGAGGATCAAATGAGATAATATTTGTAAAGTACTCAGCACAGTGGATAGCATATAGTAAATGCTTAATAAATGTTTGTCTCCTTCCTGCCTTCTTTCCAAAGGGCATGTCTCTCTCTGCCTCTTTGGTAACTAACGTTCAGCCTCTTGACTGCTCTGACTCTCTAAGGGAGACTTTTCATTTGTTTGTAAACAAAGTTTTGCCACAGCATTATGTCTTGTCTTTCTTTGACCACTCTGAGGGTCTAATGTCATTATATGCTTTCAAGAAACCATCTAGAATGGTGGAACAAGTACTGAATCTGGAGTCATAATACCTGGGTTCAAATCCTGACACTTTTTAGAAATTTTTGACACTTATTAGAAATTATAACTCAATTTAGCAGAAGGATCATCCTCTCTTGTAAATCCTTGGATTGGCTAAGATCGAACCAAGGAGCCCTCCTGATTCTTTTAAAGGGAAGGATTCAAGATGCAAATTAAAAATAAGGTTTATGAGTAGTCTATAACCTTTTGATTGTCATTTCCTTATTCCATCTGTTTTCTCCCAACACATTTTTTTTTGGTCATCCTCTCTTCTGCTCACCTTCTCACTAATGGTATCAAGAATGAAGTTTATATTAATTTAGTCAGGGTTGGGGGTTCTTGGCAAGTTCTACCTATATATTTTTTAATTCAATGAAACAGATGTTGGTATATAACTTGCTAAATATAAAGCCCTTCTTTAGTTTTTAAAGCTTGACCCTAAACTGACGTTCCATTCTTATCATATATTACTCTCCTTCTCAATCTCAACAGATCAGTCAAATTGATCTTTCTATTCCTCAGCCACAGTGCTCAATCTCTCATCTTCATATCTTTGTACTCAGTCTCCCATGCCTGGAATAAACTTCCTCCTTACTTCTACCTCACAAAATCCCTCACTTTCTACAAGATTCAGCTCAAGCACCAGCTTCTACAATAAAACATTTCTGATATCCTAACTGCTGGCAATCTCCCTAATTTACCTTTGTTTGACTGCCTCTAATTTGATTTATATTTGTTCTTTTTATATTTGTTGAAGGGACATTTATATATACATATATTGTCTTCCACAATCAACTATAAAGTCCTTCAGAGCAAAAATCATTTCAATTTTTGTCTTCGCCCCATTGTTAGGCCTGAGACATCTTATAGACAATAAAAACATATTAATTGGTCAAGTGACTGATTGAATATCTTCATTTTGATCTTTTTGCTTACACTTGCAATGATCACTTCAAGG